>NW_017672590.1:153854-181839 GCF_001879085.1 Nicotiana attenuata
CTCTTGACTTGGAGAATAGGGCCACACCTCCCACCAAGCCATCAATCATTGAGCCACCACAACTAGAGCTCAAGTCATCCCCCCGCACCTAGGTATAAATTTCTTGGCTCTAATGATACTTTACCCGTAATCGTTTCGTCTTTGTTAAATGATGTGCAAGTAGAGCAATTACTGGAAGTCTTGAAGGAGCATAGGCAAGCCATTGGATGGACAATTGCGGACATCCGAGGGATTCCCGCGGGAATTTGTGAACACAAGATCCAATTGGAGAGTGACACGAAGCCAAGTGTGGAGCATCAACGACGGTTGAACCCATCAATGCAAGAGGTGGTAAAAAAGAAATCATCAAGTGGTTGGATGCCAGGGTGGTCTACCCTATTGCCGATAGTTCTTGGGTGAGCCTGGTGCAATGTGTACCGAAAAAGGGAGGCATGACCTTAATTGAAAATGATAAAAATGAGCTCATCCCAACAAGAACGGTGACCGGTTGGAGGGTGTGCATGGATTACCGGAAGCTCAATAGTGCAACATGAAAAGACCATTTCCCTATGCCTTTTATTGATCAAATGCTTGATCGGCTAGCGAGAAGGTCATTCTATTGTTTCCTTGACGGATATTCCGGCTACAGCCAAATCAACATCGCATTGGAGGATCAAGAGAAAACAACATTCACTTGTCCCTATAGAACTTTTGCCTTTAGTCGGATGCCATTCGGTTTGTGCAATGCTCCGGCTACTTTTCAAAGGTGCATGATGTCCATTTTCTCCGACATGGTGGAGGACTTTCTAGAGGTCTTCATGGATGACTTCTCGGTAGTAGGTGACTATTTTGAGCATTGTCTAATCAATCTTAGACAAGTGCTTAAGAGATGTGAGGAAACCAACCTCGTGTTAAATTGGGAGAAATGCTACTTCATGGTGGAGGAAGGCATCGTATTGGGGCATAAAATTTCAAAGCATGGCATTGAGGTTGACCGGGCTAAGATTGAGATTATTTCAAAGCTTCCTCCACCCACTTCCGTAAAAGGTGTCCGAAGTTTCTTAGGGCATGCCGGATTTTATAGGCGGTTCATCAAGGATTTTTCCAAAATTGCAAATCCTATGTGCAAGCTCCTTGAGAAAGACACCAAATTTGTGTTTGATGAAAAATGCCTCAAAGCTTTTGAGGAATTGAAGCTAAGGCTCACCACGGCACCTATTATTGTCACACCCGATTGGTCTCTTCCTTTCGAACTCATGTGTGACGCTAGTGGTGTAGCTATTGGAGCAATGCTTGGTCAATGTCACAACAAGGTTCTCCACCCGGTATATTATGCAAGCAAGACACTCAATGGGGCGCAAATGAATTACACGGTGGCTGAGCAAGAGCTTTTTGCTATTGTCTATGCCTTTGAGAAGTTTCGAGCTTATTTGTTGGGATCCAAGGTGGTAGTGTACACGGATCATGCTGCTCTTCGCTATCTTATGGCAAAGAAGGATGCAAAGCCGCGGTTGATTCGATGGGTTTTATTGTTGCAAGAGTTTGACTTCGAGGTCAAGGATCGCAAGGGAACTCAAAATCAAGTGGCGGATCACTTATCAAGGCTTGAGGAAGCAGGGAGAGCAAAGGAAGATCTTTAAATCAATGATGCATTCCCGGATGAACATATCCTGGCACTATCTAGAACTTTTGCTCCATTGTATGCCGACATTGCTAACTATTTGGTGAGTGACCTTATTCCGGAGGGATTGGAGTCTTATCAAAAGAAGAAGTTCTTGAGAGATTGTCGGCAATATTATTGGGAAGAGCCATACTTGTTCCGTGTTTGTGCCGACAACATCATCCAAAGATGTGTTCCCGAAGAAGAAGTTATACCTATTCTAAAAGCATGCCATGACTCGCCGGTTGGGGGTCATCATGGGGGAAATCGAACGACGGCCAAGGTACTTGAATGTGGTTACTATTGGCCGACAATCTATCATGATGCAAATCAAATGGTCAAGGCTTGTGACCAATGTCAAAGGCAAGGTTCAATCTCCAAGAGGCATGAAATGCCAATGCACTTTGTGATGGAGATAGAGATCTTCGACGTATGGGGAATCGACTTCATGGGTCCCTTTGTAAGCTCTTGCGGGATGAGATATATCTTGGTAGCTGTGGACTATGTGTCCAAATGGGTTGAAGCAGTTGCCTTACCAAACAATGAGGCAAGGAGTGTGACCGCCTTCTTGAAGAAAAACATATTCACTCGGTTTGGCACTCCTAGAGCCATTCTTAGTGATGGTGGGTCTCATTTCTGTAACAAGGCTTTCACGGGGCTACTAGAAAAGTATGGCGTCAAGCACAAGGTGGCCACACCTTATCATCCGCAGTCAAGTGGTCAAGTTGAGGTTTCCAACCAGGAGATCAAGAGCATTCTAGCAAAAACTGTTAACGCTAATAGGACCGACTGGTCAAGGAAGCTAGATGATGCATTGTGGGCATACCGCACGGCATACAAGACTCCTATTGGTACTTCTCCTTATCGGTTAGTCTTTGGCAAAGCTTGTCATCTACCTGTAGAATTGGAACACAAAGCCATGTGTGCTCTATAAAGGTTGAACTTGGATTGGGCTGAAGCTGTAAATTTGAGGTTGACACAACTCAATGAAATGGAGGAATTCTGTTTCCATGCATATGAAAGTGCAGCTGTGTATAAGGAAAGGATGAAGTTCGTCCATGACAAGAAGATCTTGAAAAGGGAGTTCAAGTCGGGTGACTTGGTTTTGCTCTTTAACTCCAGGCTCAAATTGTTTCCGGGCAAGCTAAAATCCAAATGGTCCGGTCCGTTCAAAGTGGTAAACGTCTCTCCTTATGGAGTTGTGGAACTGGCATCGAAAGATGGGTCCCGGACATTCAACATAAATGGCCAACGCATCAAGCATTACCTAGGCACAGAGGGAGAAAAACATTTGGTGGAGCAGCTGGTCTAAAAGATGGTCCGTGTCCGACCATTGAGTGAATCCAAAGGAACATCAACTTCGTCGTGCCGCGACGTTAAATCAAGCGCTTCATGGGAGGCAACCCATGTGTGGTAACACTCTTTTGTTCTTTGAATTTTTAATTTTTGATAGATAGATTTACTTGAGCAATTTAAAGTGTGTGTTAGAGTGCAGGGGGTTCAAAAGATCACAACACATGGTGGGAATGCATGAGAAAGGTAAGAAAAATCGCTGTGTGAAGTTTGCTGCAAAAATGCGGTCGCATTTTAACTATGCGGACCGCATTTTGGTCGCAAACCCAAGCAGTGAGTTTGGCTAAAATTGGTTGTCAGAATGCGATGGGGTTGTGCACCATGCAGACCACATTTCACTTATGCGACCGCATTGTGCACCGCATTTCTGACTCTTCAGCATCTCATTTCAACCTACCGCATAACACATATGCGGTCGCATAGTGTGTTATGCGGTGCCCTACAAATCACAAAGTTGACAGGTATGTGGCCGCATTCTCTCATCTCTAACTCACTCAAAACAAAACAAAAACAAAAAAAAAGTAAAAAAAACGAACAGGGAAGCAAACAACGGGGGCTAACACACACGGCTAGGAATCGAATCGTTCAAGAGAACAAATCTCATATCTGTAGTGTGTACACTAAGCCTCACTGGTATGTACCTTTTCCCCAATCTTCTTGTCCAAGATTCATGTTGTGTGCTCGTTGATTCACATGCGTACCGTTCTAAAAATATGTGATTATATGTTGCTTTGTGTAGTTATTCTTCCGTAGAATAGTCGTTTCTGGGTTGGAAACTATCTGGGGTAATGGTAGAAGAAAATAGGACCACCATTGTTGAGATGGTGGTTTGGATCTTGAAGACGAAGGCATTTGCGGCCCGCAAAGTCAAAATGCGGTCCGCATTTTGGCCGCAAAACTTAACCCTAGATCTTCTGATGAAGATGGTGAAATACGGTCACTTTGCGGTCGCATAATTGATATGTGGACCGCAAAACTACCGCAGAGTGACACAGACCACCCAGTTAGGAGCCATGCATTTTGCGGTTGTTCTGCGATCGCATTCCCCACTTTGCGGTGGAGTCTGCGATCGCATTTTGTGATGTATGTTATGGGCAAGTCAATTCTGCGATGGTTGTGCGGTCCGCATAGTGGTTATGCAACCGCATAACCCAACTGAGACCCACTGAGACTAACAGATTTGCGACGATTCTGCGGTCCGCATTGTGGTTTTGCGACCGCAAATCATGTCGCATTTCGAGTTTTTCCTTTAAATTCTTTTGTTCTTTCTCAGTATTGCTAATGTTGTCACTCATACTTCACCATTGTGCAGATATGGCTCCAAAGAAACACTCATCCTCTGCATCAAAGAGGGCTTCCTCCAGTCGCCAGGCATCACAAGCAAAACATTCACGGACGGAAGAAAATGTTGCCAAGCCCCTCCCAATGTGAAGAGGAGGAGGTCAGGCCCTTAGTTAATTTGGAGGCTGAAGAAAGAAGGAAACGTGGAGAAGATTCCACCTCCGATTTGGGGTTGAGGGGTCCAGGAAACTATATAGGGAAGGGCTCACCAAGCGCAAAATCCTGGCCGTAAAACAATTGAGCTTGAACGGGCTGAAAGACCAGTACCCCCACATCCTGGAGAACATAAAAGCACGGAGATGGGAGTGCTTCACTGAGCCACCCACTGAGTACAATGAAACCCTTGTGCGGGAATTCTATGCATCATATGGAGCCTCTAGGACAGCGCACCACAAACGCAACAGAATTTTTGTTGATACTGTCCTAGTTCGGGAGAAAAGTGTGTTTTGCAACAGTGACGCCATAAATGAATTTTACTTCCCTGGCTGGAGCGCAGGAATTGCTGAATACGATGCTAAATTTGCAAATAGGGAGAATGCTTCAGTGATAGCAAAGGGGACCCCTGCTTGGATAAACCCTCGACACAAGATATACAAGGAAGATCTCACGAGAGAGGGTCGCTACTGGCTCAGTTTCGTTACTTCTCGATTGGTACCAACTCGGAATGAAACTGAAATAGCCATTGAGAAGGCTCTTCTCATTGCATGTATCATGACGGGTATCAAGATAGATGTTGGAGCTCTGATTTTCCAAGAAATAGGGATCCGGGCAAAGCAGCAGGCCACTTCACTTCCTTTCCCTTGCCTGATCACAGCTCTCTGTAAAGCTGTAAAAGTTCCTCTCATGCCACACTATGACAAAACCGGGAAGGACACGAGGGACATTGATATCACACGTATTAATGATGCTGCTACCCCACCACAGGTTCAGACTCAAGATCCAATGATGTAGAGCCTTCGACCCACAGACTCCGTTAACTCCTCAGGTCACAGTGGCATCCACTTCTACTCCGAGCCTACCTCTCAGTCCACCACTGTTCAGACTTCTGTTGCTATTCCAGCCATCTCGAAGCTTGGTCTCCTGGCTCAGCATGCCAATGCCAAGGTAGACCAGCTCTTGAAGACCTTGCCCAATCTCATCAAACAAGCCCTGACTCCTATGCAATCCTCAGTGACAGCTCTCCAAAAACAACAATTAGTGTATGTGGATCGTTTGCAGCAACTTGAGTTGAGGGTGGAGAAGATAGAGCGGGGTGAAGTTAGTGGGTTGCCTGACCTCAAGGAGGAGGTTGCTTCTATGAAGACCGAGCTCCACAAGATGCAGAACTTGGAGTTCGATCTATCATCCCTCCTCCCCACAGATGGTGGTCAGGTTACAGGCACAGCAGCTCCGGACTTAGGCCTTGACTTCTCTGCACTTATGACTAATAGTGCCCCTCCTACAACCGGGACTTCCCAACCTCCAGCTCCTCCTGTACGCATTGACATTCCTGATGAGGAGATTTCCGGACAATCTACTGAGGATGAGGAGGCAGATGAGGGTGAGGAGGAGGAAAGTTCATGGTCCTCGGAGGATGATGACCTCAGAGAAGGGCAAGCAGGTTGTGGTTCCTACAAGTGAGGAGGTGGAGCAAGCAGAACTTCAGACAGCAATTGAACATTCGCTAGCAGATTTGGCCGCCCCTGCAGATTCATCGGCCACTCAGCCATCAGTGGGCGAGGCTAGCAGCTCACAGGTCCCAGCTCCAGCTCCAGTTCTTGACCAGCCAGAGATCCCTACTGCAGTCGAGGTCCCTCCTCAGACCGAGCTCTCATCGGTCCCAGCTTCAGCATCAGAGAGTGACCCCGCCATCACTGAGCAGGCTACTGACTCCCATAGCGCTTAGTGCGCCTCAGGGAGCCCCTTACACTCTCTGTTTTTGCTTTTTATGCATTGGGGACAATGCATGCTGTCAGTTGGGGGTGGTGGTAGCTTTGTTGGTACTGTTGTGACATTGGTACTTTTGTGACATTAGCAACTGTTGGACATATGTGTATTTTGTGTTCTGTGTATGTTAGTGTGATTTCTGTACATAAGTTGTGTGGTGTAGTTCGTGATCATGTTTATATTAGTGTTTTTGTGATTTCAATGCATAAGTTATGGTACCCTTGTGAATATGATACCCTTATGCATGTAAAAAAAAAGTAGATAGTCATCCATCTTTAGTAATTAGCAATGAATTCCCCTTGGTTTTTCTTCGCCGGGTTCTTTTCCAAGGGTGTAATAGTAGAACCAGGACAGTAGAATGAAACATCTTGACCTATTTGGTGTAATTGTCTAGTTTCAAGCATGTGTGTCTGTATATAGCATATACCCTTCTAGAGAAAGATATCAACTGTGTGAACTTGAGGTTCGCTCTGTGACTCTATGTCTACCTAGAGTTATACTTATACATATGATGAAAGCTTTGAGTTGCCAAGTGTTGACTCGAGGGCTTCAAACTATGTGAGCCGAATTCGTGTGCCATGTGTGTGAGTTCTTTGTGTAAATATTTCTTGTGTTTGCTTCTGCCATCTAGAACTTTCCCGGTTGGTTTTTCGATGCTTATAATAATTACACTTGGTTGGAGAGATGACCTTAGGCAGTCTTTGTGATCTTTCAAGCCAGTTAGCCTTTCAAGCCACCCATTGTGCAGTTGATATCCTTAGTCACCCCATTTGAGCCTTTAATCTTTTCTTTGGCTACCTCATTACAAACCTTTCCCCTTTTGTAAAATAATTTCCTCTTTTGAACCCGTCCCTCCTTGAACATTGAGAATGAGGCTAAAAGCCTAAGTTGGGGGTGTGATGTCAAAGTGGAAATTGGTAAGGTTGTACATTGAGTGTAGGATCATATACCTCAAAGTGTTTGAGCTAAATTATTCAAGCTCCAAAAAAAAAAAGAGAAATATCTGTATGTATATAAGTTATGGAGCCTTGAAGAAAATTAGAGGGGTATTTAAGGTGGTTCTACATTGGGAACTAGATGCCAACGAGGCATCGTGGTTTGAAAAGAAACATAGTGCAAAAGAATGAAAAATGTGAGTAGTGTTCAAGGAGGGTGAAGTCACTTGTATCCAAATGCTTATCCTACCCTTCCCTAAACTTACATTACAAGCTTAAAAAGTCCTTATGGGATCTCCAACCGAGCGTTCTTAGAATAAAGCGATGATTTAAAATAAGGGCAAGCATATGGTATGGTATGTTGAAACACTTGAAACTCTTTTCTGAGAGTGAGTGTCTTTGTGAATTCGTCCGTTTTTTGTTTTGTTGTCATTGTACATATTGTGATTTTGGGACTTTCTCTCTAGTGAGGGCACATGAACTGTAAGGTTGAATATAAGTTGAGCTTTTGAGTCAAATGCAAGTGCACTCAGCTGAGGGTAGCACTTTGTGACATTGTCTGAGGCTCAAAGTTCACAGGTTGATTAATTTTTCCTTGTACGTAGTGATGGTTCAGGAAGGGTAAATCAATTGAAGATGCATGCTTGAAATACTAACAACTAACACCACCCATGGTCACTATTGTTTCATGTTTAGTATATAGAGTCTAGAATAGGTTAGTGTTGTTTTAGTTGCTTGAGGACAAGCAAGAGTTTAAGTTGGGGGTGTTGATGTGACGGAGAATTTCGGCACATTTCAATACTAATTGCTTAGATTTTAGCTTATTTTAGATGCAATTATCTCCTTTATTTATATAATTTTAGTGTTTTTGCAGTACATGAGGTTTAAGGACCCAAGAGCATGGAAATGAAAGCAAAAAGTTACAAAAAGACAAGAAAAGAGCAAAAAAAAGCATCGCAAAGGAAGATATGCGATCGCAGAATGACAATGCGGACCGCATAATTGACACTGAGATCGCAGATCACAACAGACTCATGAGCAAAATTCAATGTCAAGAATGTGGTCCATTCTGCGACCGCATAAACTGTTTGCGAGCCGCAAAATGGACCGCAAACCAACCATGAAGGCTGCTGAATGAAGAAAGTGTGACAAAAAATGCGATCACATTTCTACAATGCGGATCGCATAAGATGAATGCGGTGAAGGCCTGGAAATTAGGGTTTCAATATGCGATGAGGACGTCCAAAATGCGGACCGAATGTGCTATTTGCAATAGAAATGCGGTCGCATATCTGACCTGAAAGGGCATTTTTGTCTGTTTTCTGTCCCGATTTTCAGTACACTATAAATAGATTTATTAGGTTTTTGCGGGCTCATCTTGTCTGGTTTTTTTAGCTACATTCCAAGACAAAAATATTCTTCACTTTTTGGAATCATAATAAAAATCTGATTCAGTTTACAGATTTACCTTATGGCCTGCCTAAGTGTTAAACGAAACCTATAGGCATGATATCTATTAGTCTCAGAAAAGAAATATGCTGATTTAGGAAAAAGAAGTTGCCAATTAACCAGGAAAGGCGAGTTTTTGTAAAAGAGCGTAAATTCTGCAGATATTAAGCATTATCGTTACTGATTTTAGACCTATAAGGGAATGAACAATTTAGGTTTGGTTGATAGTTCCTATAGGCATGATTTCTAAGCGTTATTGACTTTAAACACTTTTACAGGCGTAGTAAGAGTGCAGAAATCTTATGGGCATGATATTTCAATACAGTTAGTTTTTAATCCTATAAACAGGTTTGCCTAGTGACCAATGCATATGTAGGATCTGGATTTCGGGTTAACTTATAGACGTGGTATCTATATGTGATGATGCAGAAACCTATAGACATGGTATCTACATGTGAGAATGCGGAATTCCTTATAGACATGGTATCTATATGTGAGATGCAGAATTCCTTATAAACATGGTATCTATATGTGAGATGCAGAATTCCCTATAGACATGGTATCTACATATGATAATGCAGAATTCCTTGTAGACATGGTATCTATATGTGAGATGCAGAATTCCCTATAGACATGGTATCTATATGGATGCCTAATTACTTATAGACATGGTAACTATATGTGCAGAATTGCAGAAACCTTATAGACATGGTATTTATATGTGAGATGCAGACGTGCAAAGCCGTAGGCAGAATACATGAATACAGAAGTGTAGTAATTCCCTATGAGCATGATATCTACCCCTTTGCATGCATGGTTGCCCTTCCCTTTTCATTAATCGTCCCAAAAGTTTATTACCAAATTATTACAGTCCAAAAAATAAAATAAAGAAAAGTACATCAGAAAAATTAAAAATACAACCAAGGAGAGCCTGATTCTGACTTCTTGTCTGAAGCATGAAGTAAATCAACTCCAAAGATCAAGATCCAAAGCCTTTCTCTCATTTGGGATGTGTCAGAGTTCCCTAAGAGCCTCAAATGGACTCCGGGCAGTGCTCACACCCAAATATATTGCATGATTGAGTCATAGTGCAGTGTGGAAGGGTCAGCCCTTAAGTGTCCAAGTTTAGAGGGAACTCAAGGTCCCAAGGCAAGGCTCAAAGGAGGGGGCAGAACTTAGAAACTAGGAATGAGTGTAAGTGCAGAGAGGGAATTCTGTAAAGGGGAAGAGGGGAAGTGGCAAAGACAGGCTAGTGGACATACCTAGCAATAGAAAATGCTGGCACACCCCACCAGCCTGTTAGAACACATTGTTTTGGGAGTTAGGATCCCCTAAGGGATAAAGTCCAAACATGAGCAATAACTTGCATATTGCCATGTTCTGAACTACAACTCAAAGCACATAGAGGGAAACAGGGGTGCAAGGATTCACAGCAGAAACAGATGAAAGGAAATTAACATGCTAGTTAACATTCAACTTCATATAGAAAGTAAAGTAGACATGGATGTAAAGGCTGTAAGTAAACACATTGGGATAATGCTGAAACCAAAACTAGAACATACCAGTCTCAAGGAAACAAGCAAAAGAAAGCAGTAGCCTTGTAAATCCAAAGTGCAAATAGGCAGTCAGAATGCTATGAGTTTTAGAAGAGAATTGTGAGATTGTAGTGTGAAGTCTGAAGTGTCTGTCTGTTTTAAGTGTAAACGGATCGTGCCCTTTTATAGTGTAGAAAGCAAGCAGAAATAGGTACGAAAATAGTTTGAAAATCAATTACACAAGGTTTCCCTTTAATTAAGGGATTCTGATTTCAAACGGGTAAAACTAATTAATGAAAGAGATTAATCAAACACTTCTCCAAGTAGTACAAGAGGGGTAAATACATAGAGGTTTATTTAAGGACAAAGTCTTGACAGTACACAGTTGTACAATTTAAGGAAAGGAAATCAATTGACAGCCAAGCAGTCAAAAGTCGAAAATTTTGTATGAATGAACCAAGTGAGAAAGATGAAAGATTTAACTTAAGGAAAATCAGTAACAATCAATTAGACCCATTAAAAGGAATTCTGAACGAATCACAAGCTGGAAAACCCTTTTGAAGAAAGACTCATCACATATAAAGGCATACAGACATATTAAAACATGAAGAAATTTGTCATGCCCTTGTAAGGCTAGTAAAAATTCTAGAGAAGTCAGAAGTACATGAAAACAGGGGAATCCAAACTCAGTTCATAGGCTCAGAGATTAATCTGAAAGAGTCAAGGGTTCTCAAACGGAACCCTAGTTCAACCACATGACTAAACTCGGCGGAACCCCCAAATTCTAGGGTTTCCACCTCGAGTCAAATACAGAGATAAGGAGGCAACAGGCTCAGAGATCTCTTTTTTCAGAATCTCATGAGAAGACAAGCAAATACAATAGAAAATTCAAAGCAAATAGAGTGAAGGAACTAACTCAAATCACAATGAGAGAACAACGTGATAGTAGAAAAAACATGTTTAAGGAAAACCTTTCAGAAGAGATTTAAACAGGGTTCAGTACAAGAGCAAACAGTAAACACAATAGAAGATATAGTTGAAGAAATTAACCAGGGTTCAGAAGAGAGAAATACTAAAACACCTAAGAATGCAGTAGAAGAAACCTGTTTTAAGAAGGTCTCAACATGGTTCAGCGAAAGGCAAACAAAGAGACCTAAGAACTTAGTAAAAGAAATACAGTAGGAGAACACAAGAACACTGAAAAGTATATCAAAAGAGCATATAGGAAAACATAGTGAGATAAACATGTGAGCATGGTATAGAAACACAGTAGGAAAACAAAAAATAGAAGCATAGAAGAACATGTGTGGTACAAAAGGAAACATGTGAGCACAGCAGGGACAAATACACACAAAGAAAGGGAAAAGAAAGTCGGATAAACATTTTAAGTTTTTCAGAAAACCCTAAACCGAAGAGAAGTGATTTTAAAAGTAATTTTTGAAAGAAAAATAGGGGAAATCGTTTAAGAACCCAAGTAGATCATAGATACGTGACAGATCTAAGAAAAAATCAGAGAGAACCTCGAATAGTCAGGGTTTCAGAAGAACCCTAGAATGAGAAAGGCTTGGAAAAGGTCCGATCGGAGTTGGATAAGTCAAAACCAGGCTCAAAACACCATTGTACGCTAGAGCAAGGCCGGAGATGGCCATAGAACCTCGAGTTTGCAAAGATCTGAACGAAAACCTTCGAGGTCAGATCTCGAACCTTTGAGTACCAAGTGATAAGAGCAATAGGAGGTGAATATAAGACTCCCATGGCCGGAAAAGCCATGGTTTCTAGTGGCTTCGAGGCGGGAGCGATTACAGGCGGCTAGGGTTAAGGAAGGTTCGAGAGAATCTGAGAGAGGAGAGGGGTTTCAAAGGCGGTGTCTCTGATGAGAATGGCTAGGGTTAGGGGATTTGGGGAATTAAAAGGAAAGGGCGAATCGTGGCCGTTGATCAAAATGATCAACGACCTGGATCAAAAGGGGAATCGGGCGGGTTGGATAAATGGGTCAGGGGTCGGGTTATATTAGGATATGTGCTGGCCTGTTTGAAAATTGAAATTGGGTTGATTGGGGGGTTAATTTAGGCTATAATTGAAACGAAATGGGGCTAGTATTTAAATAGCAACTTTTCCCTTTTTATTTTATAAAAATAGTAAAATGATTTCTGAAAATAAATTAAAGGTACATTGATTAATGATATATAAATGCTAAATTAAAAATACTGGAACCAATTTCACACTTATAAAATGCCATTAAATCTCAAGATAGGCTTAAATTGCAATTGTATGTAATTTAGCTTTAAAAATTACTAAATAAATTTGTAAAAATGCGTAAAAATGACCTTAGCTATATTTTGGTATAAATATGAGAATACAAGAACTGAATCAACAAAATGATAATTTTTGGGAATAATTATTGATTTTATACTGTTAAAATAGGGTAATAAATTGGTTTAAAAATCATTCAAAAATTGGAAAAAATAATATGACACTTGGACATGCTTATATATGCATACATATATTATTTTGAAAGTATTTTGCATATAAAATATATGGGAAAAAATTGGTATCAACACATGTCAATCGAAATGGTCACTGTGTGCATAAAGTCTCTCTGAAAATTGAGATCCTCACATCCCCATCATAGGAAGAACATGTGTCGCCACCTTAGTATAACTTTCGTGTCCACTTGGGACATCCCGAAATAAGTAGCTCACTTTGTTCCTAGTATCGTGGTTGCCCGTGGTGTGGTCGTGTATTGTAGTTGGGAGTTAATATAGTAGAAGCATGCCCAGCTCATAACAAATGTTTACTTTATCTTTACACCTCCACAACATGTGTTAATTATGTTCCTTAGTTAGTGAATTCATTGTGCTAGTTTCCCCATATTTTTTCGATAACCATGAGAGAACATATCCTTTTATGTGTCATTGTAACACTTCCTGTCTTGTAAGAACCCTTACTAGGCTCACCGTCAAGACCAAGCGCACCTTTAGAGGTTATCGTAGCACAACGCCTGTTTCTCCTGTTTTCTGCCTTTCATTAGCATCTGGGTACTTCTCAAGTAAAAAATCCATGAAGAACAACATCTGCAAACCTTCCATGATTATGTTATACTATCTCATTGGGTTCCCACCTCACTTCAAGTTCATCAAGGGTTGATAGCATGCCGCAATTGCTGAAATTGAGTGGTCTCCTTCCGATAATGGATTATCTATACCTGTGCTAGTCCAACGATCTGCCTATCAGACTAACTCTCGCCTTTTGGTTTTGGATTGACCAAGGAGAAATACACCTAGTAACACATTCATAGATCAAAGCCTTTCTCTCAGTCAAGTCTTATAGCATCTCCCGGCTTGTAATAGTTGGTTGTGTAGAAGTGTGTTGTAGTGCTTCATTATGAAGTAAAGTTTCCAAACATAATTGGATTTTTGAATTGTGGAGCTATACATCACGTGACTTCATACAGAGATCTTCTTTCAGAAATTTAGCTTCTCGTAATCTCTTTATATTACCACCCTTCCTAGTTGTTACAATGCAACGGTTACTTCCATAGGCTCTCTCACTTTGTTTTCATTTACTTGCTCTGCTTGTCCCTCTGACTAGATAACCTAGGTTACTTTTTCCCGATAAATGCATTAAGACGTCTCATTCTTTCAAACTTATCCATGTGGGCACTTTGAGGCATTGTTTTATACCAACTCGTAATGGTTTTCAGTACTTTCTTGCCATGTTAACGATTTTCTAGGGCTACGTTTACAGGGCTTGTCTCATGGGTTCCAAAAGTAATGATTTCCCCTAAGTTCAAACTTATAATTCCATGATTTCAAACCAAAGAGCGTCATGTTTCAAAAGTCTTAAATGGGTCGGATTGGGTGGGTTACGTGGCCTTCTGCTCAATCGGCTTCTAGGATTATTGACAACGTCATTGTCATGTGCGGGAAATTTTGCTTGCCCTGGCATTACACCTCCATAAGGAGGATATGAGTTATAATTGTCTTTCTTGCCGGAGCATTACGTCAATCATTGGAACTCCTCTGACCAACACATGATTTTACCCCTATGGTAGGATGTCTTAGCTATGTGGTTTCACTCGTGAAAGGTTGAGATTAGATGACTTGAGATTATTTTTTTGCACATATCATGAGCATATTTGTTTGGAAGACAAGTTGTCGTATCTTTAGTTCTCTTATATATGGTCAATTATCAAGAAGGGTTAAGCTGTTTGAAATATGATAATCTCATAAGTGTTAAGCTTCTTTTCATCCTCATGGGCTTGTGGCATAGATTCCTTGTATTAGTTAATGTTAAGAGTGTAATTCAACTTCATGTATTTTGAATCCCATATCGCATTCAAGGTGCCAGAGTATTCTCATTCTTGATAAATTGATTTTTCCTACACTTTAGGAGACGACTGGGTCACGTAC
The DNA here is from genome assembly GCF_001879085.1 of Nicotiana attenuata. Taxonomy (NCBI): domain Eukaryota; kingdom Viridiplantae; phylum Streptophyta; class Magnoliopsida; order Solanales; family Solanaceae; genus Nicotiana; species Nicotiana attenuata. The sequence goes on from NW_017672590.1 coordinate 168,445, forward strand.
TTGAATATTCATCCTTAATGATTCCTGTTTCCAATGTACTAGTTACCCATATGCCTCATTTGTCTAATAATTAATGACATCACAATGATTAACCCTGACAACATTGTTGGTAGTAATTTTCATGCCCCTTAGCATATAATCTCAGAAAGTACTCTGCTCGGCGCATTAATGAATTCCTGGATAACTCTAGCCCAATCTTGAACTGTGTTGCTCCTCGTTGCATTAGATCTATTAGGTATTGAAGGTCCAAACATGTCAAATGGGGATCATCCCCGTGTGATCACATATATTCGATAGGTAATTTTATGGTCAGTGTATGATAGCACATCTTAGAGTAATTGTTGAAGGTCATCAAAAGTTTAGCGTGGGTGTTCGCGTAGAGATTTAGAGTTTAGGAATGTGAATGGGTTATTCTCAATATTTTCCCTCTAAAGATCATATGTGAATTGGCAATAAAGGTGGAATAAGTGTGGTTCACATTAGGCCCCCCTAGGAGTGAAGTTTCCCCATAGTTGTCCCTCATATATTTTGTGTATTCACATATCTATGTCTACGAAAGTAGTTGGAGATCCTTTGTGTATCATTCCGGTGGAAATTATTGAAGGTGAAGTTAATGGGTAGTTAGCTTATGCGAGGTATCTGGCTTTCATCCTTGTTAGATAAGTATGGAGGTTGGGATTGTTTCTGTAAATGTGTTATGGCAAATCTTGTAAGTCGAGGAGGCCACCTTGAAGGCCGAAAGTGTCGTGGAAAGAAAATTTTTTCGCTTGATTGTATAACAATTGGTTTTGATTTGAAAGGTACCTTCTAGGTGTTATGATTTAAAAATATGCAGTCCATGCCCAGGTATCATCGTGATAATGTAGTGCTTGTAATGCTGAGGTTCGTGTTATTGATATATACAATGTGGTGCTTTATCGAGTTGTGGATGTATTTTTAGGATGGTTTTGGTGGTTCTCTGGCAGGTGGATAGTCCTAGTTACAAAGGGGACTCTGCTGAAATTTCTGAAAAATTTGGGAGTTCGTCACAATTTAGGGACTTGAGGTAGGTTAGAAAAGATATATGTTATGTTAGGTGTTTGGGGCGGTCCCTACCTCTCATACGAGGACGAATGATCCTAAGCGGGGGAGAATGTAAGGCCCCAGAAAATTTTGCTAGGTAATTTAGGATTTCGAGGTGCCATGTGGGCTAATTATAATATTTTATGTGCTATTAACATGATGGGCATCAATTGGATTTGGTAAATAAGTGTATAAGTCATATAATAAGTAATGTGGAGTCTAATGGGAGGCCTAAGTCTAAGTCAAGTTAGAAAATTTCATAATGGGCTAAATTTCCAATTTAGTTTGCACAAGTCCACACTTTGAACGAGAATATGTAAATGTGTATAAGGTTTTATGTGATGAACAACCCGTCATAAGAAAGTTCTTCGAGTCTAGTTTCCAATGCTTCAAACCATTCGTCATTTGGACATTCCTACACAAAGTTATGATCAAATTACCAAAGGCTGGATTTACGACCAATTTGCGATCGCAAAACGACCATGCGGACCGCATATGCGTCACATAGTGAAGCAGTGTCGGGCAAAACATTATGCTGTCGCATGTTAATTATGCTGTAGAATAATCGATTATGCTGTCGATTATGCTATCGCATTTCGATTATGCTGCAAGAATGCTGCCCACATTTCGATTATGCTATAGCATAATTGCACCATATTGTTGACTTCGGGGGTTATTTTTGGAAATTTTTATATCTGAACCCACTTTGATAAATAAGCTTTTGGGCTACATTGGGGACTATTTTACACTAAATCTAGAGAGAGGTGAGAGAATTTTAGAGAGAGAAAGAGGAAACTAGCCTCCTAATCATCAATCTTGCACAAACCCTCAAGAATCAAGCATGCTAATCTCTAGCTCACTATCTTCCGGATCGTTATTGCTAGAGGTGTTGGTGTATTGTAGAAACTTAAGGGGAAGCTCTTTGAGGTATGTATGGCTAAAAACCCTCTTCTTAGAAATTGAGTTCCCATGGTATCCATGTAAAATTGTAAGTTCAGAATTTGATTGACGTAGTGTTTGTTATTTCAAAGGAATTAGTGTTGTAAGAATATATGTGAAAAGTGTATCCCAATATGTTCAATACGCTATTCTTGATAAATTGGTGATATGTGAAGAATGTGGACTATATGCTAAATTGTCTAGATTTCATGTCAAGTTTAAATCGTGATTATTATGCAAAATCATGTGAATCTCTCTCTATGCTTACAACTTGAATTGCTCTTGTATGTGCCCATTATCTTAAATTGTATGTTTGATGTTGAAAGTGAAAGTGATGTGGAATGTGAGTTGTGAAATGTGGACTAGTGCCAAGAATGATGTGATACTTGTGGCCCTAAGTGCCTATGAATTGATATATGTGAAGTAAAGATTGAAATGAAATTGTGATTGAGGTAACGTCTTGTAAGACGGCTTAGCCGATCGGGCCGTGATCGGATGCCATGATATATACACATGGTGGTAAAGTATTGATGATTGAAACTGGAAAGTGTGAATGAAATAATGGTAACGTCTTGTAAGACGGCTTAGCCGATCGGGCCGTGATCGGACGCCATGATATATACACATGGTGATAATGTATTGATGATTGAAACTGGAAAGTGTGAATGAAATAATGGTAACGTCTCGGAGAGACGGCTTAGCCGATCGGGCCGTGATCGGACTCCGCTCAAGGAAGCGGTGGAAATGTGGATAATGATGCAACAATATGGAATTCCCCAAACTAAAGTTATGAAAATTGTGTGAAAGCTATGTGATCCCTTATTTGTATTTGATGATGTAGTGATTGTTTAAAGCTTTGGTTGAATACTTAAGATTTATTTGTTCTTGTATGATAGTTCTTTCTCTTGAGATGATGTTTAGTTATACATACTAGTGCTATTCGACGGCACTAACGTCCCTTTTGCCGGGGACGCTACATCTTTAAATGGATGTAGGTGGTTCCATAGCAGGCAGTGTTGGACGCAGCTAGTGACGCATCTTCCTTTCAGCCGACTTGGTGAGCCCCACTTCATTTCGGGGTCCTGTACCATTGTTTATCATGTACTTTGTATTTTGAGGTATTGCCGGAGCCTTGTTGTCGGCATTTCCATATTACTCTTCAGTTGCATTTAGAGGCTCCATAGACAGGTTGTGGGTAGTGTCAGGTATTGGAAATTAAAATAGAAATAATGATGTTTGGAAAAGATGTATAAAACTTGTATATCTTCAAAATTATGAACGAAGCTGCTAATTGGAATGAAATGGAAATCGTTAAAGACTTGTTTACAAAATTTGATTAACGATGTATATTTCCTCTTTATTCAAATTTTGGGTAGTAGGTATGAAACCTATCAGGCTTGCTCAGTCGGGTTTACTCGGTTGTGTGCCGGTCGCGCTCCTCGGATTTTAGGGCGTGACAGTCCCGCCATACCAAACAATACACGTCTAAATTGTACTAACCGAACAAGCAACTCTGAAGCAAATGGAGCGTACCAACATCTTCCGTTGAGCTGATAGCCTACTTGGAGGGCTCTCGACCTATCTATCGGGACCTGCGGGCATAAAATGCAGTATCCCCGGGCAAACGGGACGTCAGTACGAATAATGTACTGAGTATGTAAGGCACATAAATAAGTACATAACAGACATGGATGAAATATAGAGTAAATGACTCAACCTGTAAGTCTTGATAACTCTGCAAATCATGAAATAATTGTCGTGTATGCATATGCGTATGAATATCATGTCGTGCATAGGTACATGATTCATAAAATCATCAGGCCTCTGAGGGCATCCCATCATATTATCTCGGCCACCGTGGAAAAAATCATCAACGTATACCAGCTGATCAGGTGGTTGTGTGTATATGGCCGTAATCTTTTCCCATATCCCATATACAATTATATACATATATACGCGTATATAACGCCGTCTGAGTAATGGGCCAATGTACATGTATAAATGCATGAAATGCATAAGAAATATGTTAATATGATTTTCTCGGAATGCCATAAAACTCTATATGCCTTTTGGACAAACTTTATCAAATACGTATTTTTCTGAGACCCATAAACAGACGATTGAATAAGAAGACTTATGGGAGAATAAGAATATATACATCTCTAGCATTTCTACGAATAGAGTAATTTAAGGAAGTTGTGCATTTGCTCGTTTCATTTGTATCGTATATGATAGTTTAATAATCGCGGGGCGAGAACAATTTCTGTGTACCTGTCAATATAGCGGAAGAATTGTTGAACTCACCACCAAAAGAATTGCCCCAAGTCGAACTTTGAATCTCTTGGAAAATAAAGTTTAGTTTCGCAAACTAAATGTCTTTGTTCTTGTGTGTTTTTGCGAAAAGAAGAAGAGAAATCTTCACTGTTATGGAAGAAGAAAATAGATGGAAAAGGAAGAGCAAGAACCCACCTTTTTTTTTGTCTTGTTTATTCATACCCCTTTCAATAGGAAGACCAAATGAGTTATTATAGAGAAAGAATTAACTGCTATGGGAAACTGCTCAACTACACCCAACGTGTAGTTACTTCTCCAAAGAAGTTACTTTTTTCTCAAACTCTATCTCTTCCCATATGGGTCGGGTTAGCCCATATAGAGAGACCCGGTATCCGAATTTTAATACCCAATATCTCCCACTTCGCTCATGATGGGCTGGAACTCAAACCAGTATCATGAATAAATAACACACTTAATTCATACAGAAAAGTAGTTCATGCGACCTGCGAGCATCAAGAGCTATAATATAATTAAACCCTTTAAGGTTGTTTAACAGCTCTAAGTAGAAATCCAATCACATGCGGAAGGAATTTACTACTAACATGAGGATCTTATTATTACTCGCAATACCCCAGAAATTTGTTGGCTATTCTAGTAGCTAGTTATCCGATCCCTCATCCTCGAAAAGAGGCGAACTCGAGTTCATGTTTAACTTTGTATCCACAATTACACCCAATACCCTCATGGTAAGTGTAATGGTCGACCTATGAATACAAGTTAAATTACTAAATATTAGTCCTCTTCCCTTTCTACTCGAATCTTTCCATTCCAAATCAATAACTTTCCTAGACATGCACAGCATTGCCGAATCACTCATGGCTATTAGTGACATGCTAAAGTAGCAACACTGATTGGCACTTCAAGAGACAGTAAAAGGTCAAAGGGTATTCTAATAAAAGTTGATATAACTTCTTTGGGATCTCACACAATGAAGAAGCAGGGATTCATTCTTCCATTATCCCATGGTCGATAGCACACGTGGTATTAAACACATGTTAAAGTGTTCTTACCTTATATTGGCGTGTGTGCTTAATTCTTTTAATCATTCAACACCGTACAGATCTTGGGCTAGACACCTCCAAATGTCTAACCCGAGTTTCTCACTTCAATAATCATCAAACCATCTTCTTAGAGAAACTTGCATCTGGCTTACAAAACAAGTCCTAATCGAAGAGTGAAATTCGTAAGTCTAATTACTTGTCAAGACCGACCACTACAAGTAAATATAACCTCACATTATCCAAGGTTCCATAAGGTCTCATCTCTTCGCGATTCTTAATGTAAGATGTGATTGCTCGTGTGAGAGAGCCAATCTCGCGACTTGTTGGACACACTTTCTCAACAAAACATTCGTCACATACATACGAGATATAAGCATAATTAAAGAGTCAAATATCGATGAGCATATTATAATACTTAATTAATTTTACAATACATAAATATGTTCATATCATTCGCAAACCTAGAGCCATAACATGTTTCTCAAACAGGTCTCTAGATATTTCCTTTGTAAAAGGATCAGCTATCATGCTTCGCGTAGGAATGTACTGTAAATTTATCTCTCCACTTTCTACCATGGCTCTTACAAAATTATACTTGATGTCAATGTGTTTGGTCTTGCTGTGATACTTGGGATCTTTTGTATATGCAATAGCCGCTTGACTATCACAATATAGAGTCATGAGACCCTGAGAGTTCTTTGTAATATCCTAATGCTCAAAGAATCTCTTCAACCAAGCAGCTTCTTGTACTGCAGACGCACAAGCCACGAACTCAGCTTCCATTGTTGAAAGGGCTGTACATGTTTGTTTCTTACTTTTCCATGATATTGCACCACTATTAAGTAAGAAGGCATAACTAGATGTTGATTTTCCATCATTCCGATCACCAGCCCAATCAGCTTCTGTATATCCTCTCAAGTATAAATTATTTCCACTATAACATAGTGAATAATCTACAGTTCCCTTCAGGTATTTGAAAATTCTCTTCACAACTTTCTAATGATCTCTTCCAGGATTGGATTGATACCTGCTAACCAGACCTACGGCATAACAAATGTCTGGGCGAGTACACATCATAGCGTACATCAAGCTCCCGACAGCACTTGAATACGGAACTCGAAACATGTCATCCTTTTCATTTTAAGTCTTGGGACACATTTCAAGGCTTAAAGTTTCACCTTTCGCTATAGGAGTATCCATGGATTTTCAACTGTTCATGCAAAAACGATCCAAAATTTTCTTTATATAAGTTTCTTGAGATAAACTCAATAACTTTTTGGAACGGTCTCTTTGGATCTTAACTCCAAGGATAAAGTCTGCCTCGCCCATATCTTTCATGTCAAATGACTTTGAAAGCCATGACTTGATAGTTTTCATATACTCCAAATTGTTTTCGGCTAATAAAATATCGTCCACATAAAGAGAAAGAATTACAAACATCCCATTGGACTTTTTCACATAAATGCAATGGTCTTCATCGATCATGGTGAAATCATATGAGATCACCTCCTTGTGAAATCTGAAATACCATTGCCTTGAAGATTGCTTCAGGCCATAAATAGATCTTTTCAATTTACAGACCTTCTTTTCTTGGCCTTTAACGATAAAGCCTACAGGTTGTTCCATGTAGATCTCTTCGTTTTGTTCTCCATTGAGAAAAGCTGTCTTCACGTCCATTTGATGTAATTCCAAATCCAAACGTGCAACAATAGCCAAAAGTAAGCGAATTGAGGTAAACTTCACAACTGGTGAAAATATTTCCTCATAATCTATTCCAGCTTCTTGAGTAAAGCCTTTTGCTACCAATCGTGCCTTGTATCTTTCTATTGACCCATCCGCTTTGCGTTTAACTTTGAGAACCCATTTGTTCCCAATGGCTCTACGCCCAGGCGGAAGGTCAACTAGATCCCAGACTTTGTTGGTTTTCATGGACTCTAATTCTTCTTTCATTGCTTTAATCCACTCATCTTTCCCAGGGCTCGATAAAGCCTTAGTCACAGACTTTGGCTCATCCATTTATGTGGGAGATACCAAGAAAATATAATCTTCAATTTCATAAGTACGTTTGGGTATATTTTTTCTGGCACTCTTTCGTAGTAGAATGTCAGGTTCATCAGAAGGATTTTGGGATTGAGAGTTCCCACTCCCACTCCCACTCTGATCATGAATAAGATCTTGATCAATTTGATTATCAACTGTGTCAGAAGACACTTGCTGACTATCTGAGTTCAACATTTTAAAGAGGTTCTCCATTCTTTACCTCGCCCTTCTTTGGAAAATCATTTTCCAAAAATGTGACATCTCGCGATTTAATCTCAGTAACACTTCCATTCTCTAAGTCACCAATGAACACATACCCTTTGGAGTGTTCTGAATATCTTATAAAGATACATTTCTTGCCTTTTGCACCTAATTTACCAAACTTTCTAAAAGAATCTTTTACGTATGCAGCACAACCCCAAGGTTGTAAATCCTTTAAGTTTGGTTTATGACCAGTCCATAGATCATAAGGAGTGGAAGAAACTGATTCAAAAGGCACTTTGTTCAATATGTAAGCTACAGTCAATAACACATCTCCCCAAAAGGAGATAGGTAAATTTGCCTGCGCCATTCATGGACCTTATCATGTCCAATAGTGTTCTATTCCTTCTTTCTGCTACACCATTTTGTTGAGGTGAGTACGGAATAGTTAATTATCTGGTGATTTCCTTTTCATTGCATAATTCTTCAAAATCTTTTGAAAGATATTCACGCCCTCTATCGGTTCTTAAGGTCTTAATCCTTTTGTCTAATTGATTCTCAACTTCATTCACATATTTCTTAAAGCATTCAAGTGCTTCAGATTTATGAGAGATCAAATAGACATAACCAAAACGTGTGAAATCATCAATGAACGTAATGAAATATAAAGCAGCAGACCTAGCCCTCACATTCATTGGACCACAGATATCATAATGGATTAATTGCAATGAAAAATCAGCTCTATTACCCTTTCCAAATGGATTACGTGTATCTTTCCAGCAAGACAATTTTCACAAGTTGGCATTTCAATTTTAGACAAAGGACCTAGATGTCATTTCTTAGCCAATCTACTCATTCTATCCTGCCCTATGTGACATAATCTTGCATGCCATGTAATAACATTAACATCATTGTTACTAGAATAACAAGCCATAACACAACGATCAACATAATAGTTGTAGAACCATTTTCCTTTCTTGGAATTTGGCTTGTTTCTTTTCTTGGAGGGTCCTTCTCCGGTCTCCTTACCCTTTCCGTCATTTTTCCAGTTTCTCTTGCACTTGAAGCGTGATCTCTTTGTACCACTTGATTCTGCCACAAAGGCATTAGTTACAGCTTTAGCAGCACCAAGCCGCTCGTCTTCAAGCTCCACATGACGGGCAACATCAGCAAAAGTTTTGATGCTATCATTGTGGGTCAAGTTAACCTTCAAATGTTTCCAATTATTGGGAAGAGACCGAATTACTACCTGAACCTGCTGCTCATCAGAGAGAACATGGCCAACACTTTTGAGTTGAGCAATAATATTTTACATCACCCTTAGATGTTGCTTAACACCTTGATCATGACGTTTTTTGTACGTGTCAAACTTGATTGTCAGCTGTCGAAGGCGAGTCACGGTCGTACCACCATATGCCTCTCTTAAATGTGCCCACATGGCTTGAGCAGTAGGATATTTCTCACATTCGTGGATGAGATCATCAGCAACTGAACTTACAATAAGTCCACGTGCAGTGGAATCTTTCTTTTTCCAAACATTGTAAGTTTCCAGATCCCTCCTATGTTGGGCAGTGTTACTCTCCTCTAGGTGACTCATAACATGGTTAATACTTTCAAGAGCATCTTGCTCTTCGAGTACACACCACATCTTACGACTCCAGATATCGTAATTTTTACCATTCAGTTTGTCACCCTTGTTTAAGTCAGCAATGATACTTTTTGATGACATGTCTGTCAATTAGAGACAATATTACAAGTTTAACTCATCAATATATATTTCAGCTAATTTATGCATGTGATTACACACTCAAATAAATTAATTATAATATTAATTCTACGTTTAGTATAGAATCGAACGGCCACTACATTTCCATTCTTTATCTATATCTAAATATTTTTGATTAATATTAGAATTACTTCTAGTGTGTACTTTATTTCAAGTTTCAATCCATTACAAAAAATATAATAAACAATGAATGTAACTTGTGAGACAAATAACATAATATAAATTTCATTAAGATAAAACACATAATAACAATTTACATGTTTGCTAGGACATCCATATACCAATCGAACACTAACTCTTGCTCATATACGCTAAAAGGTGCACTAGGTCAAACATCATGATAAATCTCGGTTAATATTTCACCCCAAGGCTCTCGAAGAGAGTCCGCTAAAATAACTAATGCTTCCCAATACGTAATTTCTACGTAATTAGCCAATTCAGCTCTTTTTATCTGAAAAAGGTGTACATGTTCAGGAACGAAAACATCAGTACCCATCTTAAATTCCATAAACTCCCTAAATTTCTTTTCTCTTTCCCTTCGTTCAGCCCTTTGATCCCTTAACTCATTTTGTCTCGCCCTTGGGACATTCCTGATGACTTCAGACTTCGAGTCTGAATCATTATAGAAATAAGTCCTGCGACGACGTACCCTTCTACGTTGTCCACTTCCTTGTCTTCGAGAACTCCCATTTCGAGTAATTCAAACTTGTCCCAGTTCAGCCATATCTGAAATAGGACCAAGGAAACAATAAGAATGGCTACGACCATTCAATGTGACAACAATTGGATTAAGGCTAAACTTATTCTAATATTAAGAAAGCAAGAGTTATCTAGTGGAAAAGAATGCAATACTTAGTGAGGTAAAACCCAAGTGTTCAATCACTGCGTTATGACCAAGAGATGAAGAACCATTCATGTTAATATTGACTTGGCATATTCTGTCGATATACGTATTAAAATCTAAAAGAAATTGGATTAGCAAACCATAATAATTGAGCCTTGAATCCAGAAACAAATTGAAATTATTTCAATTTAACACCACACGATTGCCAATTATCTGCCATCGTGCTTCAGTCATAAATGGCATTCCACGACTTAAGAAAAACCAAAACCTAAATTACTTACTATTATTAATAAGTGGAATTGGGTTTTACCAAACACACTGTTAAGGCAAAAACAAAACTTTGTTAACCAATCAAAGTTTAAGACTTATATACATGAATTGTCTTTTATTAAATAATATTTTCAGAGAAATCATGGAGTGATGATTAGGGTTAATAAACCAATTTCTTTGACGTAAAGACCAGAATTGTGCAGCAAATCTATTTAAGTATCCCATGTTTAAAGAAACAACACCATCAGTATAAGAAAACGTCTGTCTCACTTTCACAACTAAGCCACAACGCTCAGTAATTGCTACTGCACAATTCAATAGATAATAAAACTAAGACTCTTTAAGAGCAGTATCTCTCTACGAGGCAATTAAAAACAGGAAAGAAACAACGCTGGCTCTGATGCTAATGATAGTTTAATAATCGCGGGGAGAGAACAATATTTGTGTACCTGTCAATGCAGCGGAAGAATTGTTGAACTCACCACCAAAAGAATTGCCCCAAATCGAACTTTGAATCTCTTGCAAAACAATGTTTAGTTTCACAAACTAAATGTCTTTGTTCTTGTGTGTTTTTGCGAAAGAAGAGAGATCTTCACTGTTATGGAAGAAGAAAATAAATGGAAAAAGAAGAGCAAGAATCCACCTCTTTTTTTTGTCTTGTTTATTCATCCCCTTTTGAATAGGAAGACCGAATGAGTTATTATAGAGAAAGAATTAACTGCTATGGGAAACTGCTCAACTACACCCAACGTGTAGTAACTTCTCCAAAGAAGTTACTTTGTTCTCAAAGTCAATCTCTTCCCAAATGGGTTCGGTCAGCCCATATAGAGCGACCCGGTATCCGAATTTTAATACCCAACAATATAAATCATGCCAAAAAGAAAGAAGATGTCCTTAACATACCTGAGCTGTGTTTACCCTGGAATCCGGATAACAATTGAATTTATATGGGGTTTTAAGGATCCGTGAACTAAAAGATACAAAAGGTTTAGGTTGAGGAAAATAAAAGATAAAGACTCAACAATTGCTGTTAAAATAAATAATCGCAGAATATAATATTGCTTAGAACAATTGTGCTTGATAGCGTACAAGAATTGAGAGAGATGGTACTCTAGTGTAATGGTTTCCGATCCTCTCTTTATGGGGTCTTCTCCCCTTTTATACATTCTGATTAAGGGTAAAAATAAGGTAGGTAAATTAATTACATCGTGGATCCCTGTAATTACGCCTTAATGGCCTGAAGTGGTTGAGAAAATCACGTTTGGGCGAGATATCCGGCGACGCTTGGTTATCCGTTACGAGTCCGGCTTCCGACCTTGTGTGTTTCTCCATCCGGTGGTGACTCATATCGAGCTCTGCAACGGTCTCGAAATGACTCGACCTCGGTTGTAGACGTGGCCGTCGTTCTATCTTGCATCCAGGTCGAGTTCGATGGCCCCGACTTGCCCCGGACCGGACCCAACCCGGTCGGGCTCAAGCAAAAAAGGGTATCACCCAATACAGATAGTCCCCTCGTTTATTAGAGAGTAATGATAATAAACGATATGATCGGTGACGTGATGCCCGTGACGTATGGCCATACGCCAGGTGAAAAAGCCATCGAGTGCTCTGACCACGCCTGCTGCAGGCATTTAATGCTTCTCTTAATTATCTGTCGCTTCGTGTCTGTGACTTCGCGATTCGTGCCACCGCCTTATGGGAAAAGTATAAACGACCCTTCCAGGTTCAACATTTCTTATCTTTCTCAAATTTTGCGTTGGTTGTATTTCCTTTTCATCTCTTCGTAAAGCTTCAAGAAATGGCGAAAACTTCACAAAGTGTTCCTTCTAGACCAAGCTCGGCCGCGAGCCCCGCTAGATCTGATGAACATGCACCAGAACCCCCATTGAAAGCTTTCACACCGACTGGTTGCTCGGTATCTGCCGACTTCCAGGTTGAAAACCCATCATCGGTCCCGGGCCGCGGCGAACCGGCATCGGAGTATATCAGTCTAATCACTCCCGGTTGCCTAGACCGGGTGAGGGCTGAATGTAGATGGGAAGGGAAAGACCTGGTCGCCCCTTCCCATGACGAGTCGATTATGACTCACGTTGAAGGGTATCTTAGTGTATATACATATCCCTTCACCTTAGGCCCGTTAGAACCCATTATAGTGGAGTTCTGCCGGCGGTACGAGGTGACCTTAGGTCAGGTCCACCCCTCGATGTGGCGGATCGTATATCTCTTTCGGTTTTTTGTCGAGAGAGTCGAGGGCGATTTTCCCTTTACCCTCGACCATCTTCTTCGACTATACAGCCCTCGAATATTTCGAGGGGGATTAATAAAACTGGCCCGCCGGGCTAGCAAACCCCCATTCTCCAGCATCGATGAAGACAAAGATCGAGGCTGGATGAGCAGGTTTGTCCGGATCAGGACGTCCGACCTGATTCCGGCTGATTGCATGCCATTTCCGGAGAGGTGGAACCTCAAACGTAAGTATTTTCTCACTGTTCATCTTTTAGAGTGTGTTTTCCTCAACTTCTCCCTTTTCTTGAAACCCCCTTTTCTTGTGCAGCGGTGACCCAAACTCCAGCTGCCGTCAAGGATCTGGCCGGCTGGGTAAACAAGATAGTGGCCCAGCGGCCATATTCGGAGCGAAACTGGAAGGAAATCTCCAAAGGTCGGTGGGAGGCGAAAAACCATGGTAAGCCTTCTTTTTGACCGGTAGCGCATTTTTTCCTGTATATCGGGAATGCATCATATCATAACCCTCGTGTTTTGCAGCTCTGCCCAAGGACGGCGGAGATGAGGTTCTTCAATACTATGCCCCCTTCCGGTTTCCGGGAGAAAAATAAAAGGCCCGGGGAGTTCCGGTACGGACGAGCCTCAAGGAAGACCTAAGCGGACAAAAAGAGGCCGCCCGCAAACGCAAAAGCCAA
>NW_017672591.1:0-5389 GCF_001879085.1 Nicotiana attenuata
CTTTTATGACTTGGGTTCTTCTTGAGAAAGAGAACTTGAGTCTAGGAAAATTGGTCCAACAAGGAATTGGGGCGTATTCAAGAGATTGATAGCCCCAATTAAAGGGTTAAACCTAGAGATAGTAATACCCGACTTGAACCTCAATTGCTTGTTCAATTGTAATACCCAATTGGTATTGAGAAAGTCAATTCGGGCAAAATCACTCAAACTACCGAGAGGTATAGAGTGAGAACTTTCGTGCATTGGTTATATCGTAATCCCCATCATAACATCCTTGCCTTAGACTTGAGAATTCGTCAAATATCCACCTAGGAGCGGGTCACTTCCCTAGTGCCTCTTTAACTAATTAGATAACCTATCAAGTATTTCACTCTTAGCTTAATTTAGCATCTTGTTAGCATAATATTAGAAGTAATCAAAACACCAAATATGATTGGAAGTGCAATTAAGAGTACTGCACATTGCTAGTTTATAAAGTAAACCAACTCTAACTTCTAGCTCCCTGTGGATTCGATCCCGACCTATTCAGGTAAAAGCTGCATCGAGCGCTCTCGGCACTCTATAGTGGTGCAAGCACCGATCAGCATGCGGTAAGAGAAATGTTCGCGGTGCACGACGTGGTACCAACACCAATATCTCCACTCTCGAAAGAACCAAAGGGAAAGCAAACTACATCATCGGCTAAACCCGATTAAACATAGTAGAGGGCCGTACCGCGTCCTCATTACAAGCGACAGGGATATATCAGACCTCGGAACATCGCCGGCGCATCCCACGCTAAGGTATAATCATCTCCCTTTTCATTTTATATTTCATACTTACCCTTTTGCAGGCACTCGATCGAAACAACCGAAGCTCTTCCCAGCTCGAAGGCCTTAGGTTTCGAAAGCATGCGTTGTACTCTTTTCCTTCGGCCGGGTTTCATCCCGATAAGGGTTACCGTCAAGGTTTTTAACGAGGCAACATCTATATGCTGCCTAAGGAAGATCCAGCGAGTGTTCAATGTTTCTTTTGCAATCAACATCGAACACTGGAGGGCATCCTCCCGGAAGATCATTCACTCGGGAAAGCCAAAAAATGCCAAATGGGGCCTCAATAGGAAAATGATGTACCGGGCCAAATGGTCGAATGAGCCGTGTCCGTATAGCCGGGCCCCCGATGGTGGAGACATATGTACTTGTATCAAGTAATCAAAGAATACCTTTATCTAAGCATCTCATACTCCAAAGGAAACTCAGCATTTCCGCAAAAGCAATTCCTCCATCAAAACATCCCGAACACTCGGGGACAGGCATCGATAATTCAACACCTGAACGACCTCCGGGTCAGGACTCCAAACTCATATGCCCTCAACGAGGCAACATGAAAATCATGAAACGTCTCCAAGGCCGAAAGTGCACCGAATACTTGGGGACTGGTGTCAAGATCTCAAAAAATGCACGACCTCAGGGTCGGGATCTCCGAAATAGTAAGCCCTCAACGAGGCAATACAAAATCTACAAGTGACGGCTTCCGAGCCAAGGTACCCTCGATGACTCGAGGACTGTCGCCAATCGCCATTCATTAAAAAACCCGAGGCCATAAGACCCTGAGCGGGCAGACTCGATCTCGTAAGACCTACATAAGGCAACAACGATATCTGTAAGACCTCAAGCAAGGCATGAACAATATTTACACCAAGTGTCAAAAACTGTAAGACCTCAAGTAAGGCATGCACAATACTTGTACCAAGTATCCAAAACTGTAAGACCTCAAAGGCATGAAAAATTTGTAAGACCTTACTACAGGCATAAACTCGATCCCGAAGTTTAGGTTATATATCGAACTTGTAAGATCCCTAAAAAGGCATACCCTCGATATAGACACCTAAACTACTTCACGAGGGACCAAAATGGCTCCGGCCAACACAAATGACTACGGTCATACAGTTGTACCAGCCAAACTAACGCGACTCGGGGACGCCCGACCGTCGCTACAAAATCACAGGCCATTACTTCGAATCTACTTCGAAAAAAACCGATTAAAACAGTCTACCCTCGACATAGGCAAAAGAGCTTCGACCATGTCAGCTCCAAATCATAGGCTTCGAGCTACTCAGCCTCCGAGCCAAACCTTCCGAGGTGCTCGAACATCGCCGTAAAATGACTTGAAATCAAGGTTCTTCCCGAACCGATGACGGGTCAGGCAAGAATTACTTCAAAGTCCTTAACGAGAGGAAAATAAAGCCAATAAAAAGTTGTTTTGACCTAAAGCGTAAGAGCCATTGTCGCCAGCTCATACAAAAATAAAAAACTTTAGGGTCGATTGAGCTCGAGTCGAAGCCCGACTCGGAGACTGAACCCAAAATAGTCCATTACATATACCTCAGGGCGAAGCGTAAGAGCCATTGTCGCCAGCCTAATAAGCCTCAGGGCCACACACGTAAAAGATCGCTTCGATCAAAGGCGTAAGAGCCATTGTCGCCAGCCCACGAAAACATAAAAGCTTGCGGGTCAAATGGGCTCGAGTCGGAATCCGACTCGGGGACTAAACCCAAAATAGTTGAGCAAAAGCATAAGAGCTCAAACGCCAGCTTATATTAAAGGCCGCATCGACCGAGCGCGTAAGAGCCCCCGGGCCAGCCTAATGAGCCCCAGGGCCATATCACGAATCTAAGGATTCTCACCAACTCCGAGACCAGTCTACCTGGCCAAATTTGAGACAGAAAGAGGCACAGAAGAAGTAAAGCCACAAGGTTTTCTTTTATGCACATGCGAGAAAAAAAAACACATTCTCCATCTACAAACATGCTCCGAAAATGCTACATACAAAATGGCAAAATTTGCGCACTACCCCTGGGAGCTACAGCCTACCGGCCTCATCTTCACTCTCCTCGGTGTCAGACAGGAGTACCGAGCATCACGCTCGTCCGCCCTCGCTCGTGCCAACTCTTCCGAGAGGACAAAACCCCTCCTATCCTCGCGATCGAGGATCCTCCTCAACTCGGCTTGAGCATCAGTAGTGTCCTTTAAATAAATCGTCATCTCCTGATCAGCCTTAGTTCGGCTCAGTGTTGCTCCAGTCTAGGCGTCAACGATCTCAGCCCTGACCTTTGAAAGCTCGGATTCGAGCTTCGTGATCATATCCGCTTGAACCAAAGCGTTATCACGAGCTAAGCGAAGTTGAACCTCGAAGGCAGGAACTTTAGCCAAAGCATCCTTCTCCTCTGAGGCTTGAACCTCCGCCCGAGCTCTTAGCTCGTCACAGCCATTCTTGACTCGGTCGGCTTCATCCCGAAGACGCTCCAGGGCTTCCGTCTTTTTCTGCAACTGGGATAGATGAAGTGTTAGCCTCAGAAGCTAAAAGGCGGAACGCATACTCACCAGGCACGGAAAATTACCTGCTCCATCAAGTAGCTCTCGTAATTCGAGCTCTGGCATGCCTCATATCGCAAGTGTGCCAGCTCGATTTCCTTTTCCTCGCAAAGGAGCCTAAGAGATCTATCCTCATCCAGAGCTTTCCGGAGCCTGGCTCCATGATGGAGCAGCTCAGACCTAAGCCTGTCAAAAGCCTTCAAAAGAGAACTCGATAAGGAAAGGAAGACGCGGGATTCAAAAGGCCTACGTCGAAACTCGTCGCGAAGTGAAGCCGGCGGACTTCCTCGAAGGCCGAACGCACATCTGTTAATCTAGTGCCCTCAGCCCTGGAAGAAGCGACTCCGGCCGAGGCACGGTCGCTCGAAGAAACCACCTTTCCAGAATCGGGAACTACGGGCGCGGTAGGCTTAGATGGTGATTCCGTCTCGAAGCCCCGGATCCGTTTCACCTTACTTTGAGCGTCATCGCCTTGCGAATGCATATCCCGCTTATTATTGTCATTCTTTAGGCCGGGAGATGACAACCCCTCCCCCTCTCCGGAGGAGCACGACCTCGCCTTAGAAGGTTCTCCGATACCTACGGCAGCAAGGTTAACACGCAGAAAGGGAAAATGTCTCTCCAAATGAACAAAGGGTAAGGAAAAAGTAGTACAAACACACACCGTGATGTTTTGCTTCCCATCTGCCCCGAGACGAAGCTCGCCACTTGCGTTCCTCGCAAGTCGAGTGGGTCGCCAACTCCGGAACCCAACCAGGCAAATCAGGAACATCGCCCGCTACAGAAAAGGAAAAAACACGGTTACAAGACTAGCCTCCGCCATAAACAAATCTGAGAAGGCACGGGATATACCACATACGTGTATAGTTCCGTTCCTCGGGGAATGTCATAAGTTCCACGGGAATAACATCGGCAGTCCGGACTCGAACAAATCAACTCATCCATTCTCGATCTCCATCCTCCCCATCATCGATGACGAAGGGCGTGGTCGACCGGCATCGCAAAGTTAACAAGCCCTGATGATGGAAGGGACGATACAACCTGATGAGATGACTCAGCGTGAAGTCAAGCCCCGCCTTCTCCGCAAAGAACCTCATCATCAACATTATTCGCCAAAACGACGGGTGGATCTGTGCCAAGGTAACCCGGTACTTCGAACAGAAATCTAGCACAACCCTATCAAGAGGGTGTTGATACCCAATTTTTCCCTATGTATTTTTAATACTCAAATATTTTTAAAATAGCATGAGTATGCACATATAAGCATGCCCAAGAGTTTTGGTATTTTTTCCTAATTTTTTAAAGATTTTTGAAATTAATTTATTATCTATTTTAGCAGTACAAAATCCAATAATTATTCCCATATTATCATTTTTGTTGAATAATTTATTTCCACTCTCATATTTACACAAAGATGTTATTAAGGTAATTTTTGGATATTTTTTCAAATTTGCTTGGTATTTTTTAAGTTAAATTGCATAAATTGCAATTATAGCCTATATTACGGTTAACAACATTTTACAATCATAAAATCATTTTTAGTATTTTTAGATTAATATTTATACATTATTAATTAGTTTAGTTCTTTTAATTTGTTTTTAAAATCAATTTAACTATTTTATAAAAAAATAAAAGGGGGAAATTGGCTATTTAACACATAGCCCTTTATTGTTTCAATTTTAGCCCAATTTAACCCCACCCCTATCAGATTTAATTAGATCCAATTGGCCCAAGACCCAATTAAATTTGCCCCAGCCCAATCTCTAATCCAACCTGGCAAAGCCCCGAATTAATCTGAGCCGTTGATCAAATAAGATCAACGGCCCAGATTTTTTCCCCTTAATTAATCCCTAATCTACCCCCCTTGACCCCTCATTTTTTCGAGACCAGTCTCTCTCTCTTCGTCTCTTCCTCTCCTCCTTCTCTCTAGAACCTTCTGGTTCATCTCCGATGGCCTTCACCCTCTCTCCGGCCACCTCCAGCCTCACCTCTTTCGACCACCAGCCGCCTTGAAGCCTTATCTCGCCGGTTCCCTC
>NW_017672591.1:7314-39121 GCF_001879085.1 Nicotiana attenuata
TGACCAACCCACGCATTTTAAATACCTTAACGGGGTGGGAAAGGTAGATATGGAGATGATGACCGATGCGCTAATATCTCATGTAGCCCCTCTTCTGAGGAATGATTACTGGATATTGCATTAACGTGATCCATATTAATCATAAACCTAGGACCCCCTTCCCTTTTCTTTTTTTCATCTGCTTTCTTTAGAAATTGTTTAAATCTTTCATAAATTTCTGCCCTCTTTACTTTCCCTCACAGTTTCAACTTATTTGCAATGTTATATGCAAACCTCTTCTATTTGAGCCCTTAATTGCTTACTTGATTATGTGAAGTCACAATTATAACATGGCCGGGAACCACACTGGTGGATCTTGAGGGATGCCTAACACCTTCCCCTCGAGATAATTTCTAGCCCTTACCCAAACTCTGGTTATTCAACTCAAACCCTTTTAGTGTCCTAATGTACTTTAATCATTAGGTGGCGACTCTTCAATTCCAAAAACCCAATTCCCAAAAGGGAACGAGTTGTCCTCCCAAGTGTCATAAACCCGATTTTGCCTTAGAAAAAGGGGGCACCGACAGCATGGCGACTCTGCTGGGGAAACTCTTTAGGCTTTTACCATTTCATGTTATTTGTGACTTTACTATTTCTTTATTGCCTTATTTAATATCTTTATCGCTTTTCTACTACGAAACTGACTTGGCTCTTTGTTTTCTTTTCTTTAAATGCTTTTACCGCTTTCCATCAATACTGCTGTAATTATGAGCAATTATTGTAATTGTTACTTTATGAAGTGCAAATACGTGACAACTTGTTTCATTCTTGTAATTGCATCTTCAACATCATATTCCACTCGTGCCAAACAAATACCATACCAACGCTTATAATGAGTGGTTGCGCCCTTCCGATATTATCACCCCCTAAATTTTGCAAAGGCGTATTTGCGGTAAAACCAGTCGATCAACAGTACAGTTGACGGTTCTGCGCCTTTCCCTCTTGAGTTGTCCGCTTAAGGGTACCGGTCTAACACCCCATAGAAACCTTACTCTGTTCAAATGTGCATGCATCACTATCAAACCTAGTCGAGTCAGTTATCTTGTCCGCATAATGACTCTTTAAGATAGCCTTGTCCAAAGTCCACTGGGTTTCCTTGAAACCCAAACGGACGCCACCATATTCTGTGCATTTATTTGGAGAACTAAATGCTTTAATGCTAATTAGTGGTTTAAATAGTCGAGTCCGGTAGGGGTATGATCTTAACCCTTTTGTTTTGCAGAAAATGGAGAACAAAGTCCCCGACTTCGGTATGGTCAGTATACCCTCACTCTTGCTGACCTGGTGGAGGAATCTCCCATCAAGTGACCAAATCAATAAATGGAAAGAGAGGGTCACGAAGGCTAGTGAGAAGCTGGAATATCTGGAATACAGTTTGCTGGAGTTGGAAGGAAAAGTGAGGAAAAGAGTCACTGATTGCCAGAACGTTGAGGGAAACGAAGGAGAACGCCTGGCAAAGGCATTTTTACTGGTGAACCTACGCGAGCTGGAGGATTTGATCAACGAGAGCATTCAACCTGGGGAAGTCCCTTCTGGACCAAATAGATAGGAATTTGCCTTTTCATTCATGAATGTAATAAGGCCGATGGCCATTAGTGACATTTTATTTCCTGTAATTTTAGTGTCGTTTTGGGTTTCGTCTTATTTTTATCAATAAATGAGGCATTTAGCATTATAAGTTCTCCAAATTAACTTGTCGCTAGGCCTGCCTCGGGCACAACGAGGCACCCAAATTAGGACACGATTTATGTTCTTGCACTATGTGTTTAAATATTGCAATGTTTTCTTCTCATAATCCTCACTAACTTGTTACCTTTTTGCTTTTACTTTTGTTTTATTCCCTTCCCCAAAGGTTAGTTCGTGCACTCTGGCATCATCTTCTTACTCTACAAGATCCAAGGGCCCTCCACTTCCTCCTCCTCTGAGTCCTAGCAGAAACAAGAACAAGGGAAAATGGAAGATTTGAGCAATCGGCCGAAAGGGTAGAGGTTCCTTAGGGTATTCAGGTTTCCAAGAAAGTGCCTCCCAGCCCGAACAGAAGTTATTGAAATTTCAAGAAGAACTGGACCAAGTTCGGAATTTTGCAAGCTTGTCATTTCCCCTCACCACCCCAGATGTCAACTTCCCCAACACTCAAAATCCCGCACCTCCACAAAATATCCCGAAACCACAAAAACAACCCACTCATGCTCAACACTGCAACACATGCCACACTTCAAACAACACCCCACTACTCATTCCCGAACCACTAAACTCCACAAATGACCACTCCCCACAACACTCCCATCTATGTGGAAATCATACCACAATATACTCAACCCATTTCAAGCACACCGGAGTCTGATGACAAAGACTCTCTTATCAGGAATCTGGCCGCGGAACTCAAGAAGCTGACTAGCCGAGTCCAGGGTGTTGAAGGAAACAAAGGTATCGAGGGGCTAAATTATGAGGACCTTTGCATTCAGCCAGATGTCGAACTTCCTGAGGGGTACAAACCTCCCAAGTTTGAAATGTTTGATGGCACAGGGGATCCCAGGGTCCATTTGAGGACATACTGCGATAAGCTGGTCGGAGTCGGAAGAGATGAAAAGATTCGCATGAAGCTCTTCATGAGAAGTTTGAAAGGGGATGCTCTATCTTGGTACATTAGCCAAGACCCCAAGAAGTGGACGAATTGGGTAGATATGGCGTCCGATTTCATGGAACCCACAGAGACATTCCGCGAGTATGCTACTCGTTGGAGATCAGAAGCTGCTAAGGTCAGGCCGGCTTTAGAAGAAGAACAGATGAACAGGTTTTTCGTCCGGGCTCAAGACCCACAGTATTATGAGAGGTTGATGTTGATTGAAGGCCAGAAATTTTCCGACATCATCAAGCTAGGGGAGAGGATCGAGGAAGGCATTAAAAGTGGTATGGTCACTAACTTTGAGGCATTGCAGGCCACCAACAAGGTTCTACAGTCTGGCGGCACATCCAAGAAAAGGGATGTGAGTGCCGTGATGGTTGCACAAAGAACGAAATCCCCAATAAAATACCAAACCTACCCGATATCTCCTCTCACATATCAACCTACCCCAAATTACCAAGCACCCTCGCCCACTTACCAAGCTCCACCACCTGCTTACCCATCATCTCCACCCCCCACATATCAACCTACCTCATCAAGATATTCCCAACCCGCACCCGTCTACCAAGCCTATAATGCTTAGCCCTCTCACTATCAATCACCTCCCACCCGCCAAAACCTCCCTAGACCGCGACCTAATTTCGACCGTAGACCTCCTAAACAATACACCGTCATCGCCGAACCAATCGACCAGCTGTATGAAAGGCTCAAAGCTGCTGGTTACGTCACCCCTATCCCTGCCATAACTCCAGAAAATCCTTCCCAATGGGTCAACCCGAACAAAACCTGTGCATACCATTCCGGCATGAAGGGGAATACCATTGATGAATGCCGCTCTCTGAAGGATAAAATCCAAGCTTTAATTGACAACAAGATTATTGTGGTGAAGGAACCTACTCCTAATGTTCACAACAACCCCTTGCCCGACCACAAGGGCGGAGGCGTTCACATGATGGAGATAGAAGATGATTGGAACCCCAAAGGATCGATCAGATTGATTGCTGAAGATGACGAGCCAAAGAAACCAACTGTCACACTTAATCCAATTGTAGTCCAGATCCAGTCTTCTGGAGACACTAAAGTGAACATGTCCATACCACTTGAATTCGAGGCACCTTCTTCTGCAAAGGCGCCAGGACCGATTGAGGTCGAGTTTGGATCCCCAAAGGCACCTGTACCATTTGAAGTTGCTGTGTTACCTCCCAAAGCAAGGGTACCCATTCCTGTGGCTATGTCAACCATAGCACCATTCCATACAAAGGCCATTCCTTGGGATTACACCGCCGAGGCGAGAAGGAAAGGGAAAACCAAATCTGGAGAAGCAATTGCAGCACAAGGGATGACCAGAACCGGCAGGGTTTATACCCCGGAACATTTCGCTGAATCAAGTAAGCAGGCCCCTGGACGGCCTATTGAAACTGGACCCGAGGATCTATGGAGGAAGATACAAGCAAAGGAGTACTCAGTCATTGATAAACTGAATAAAACACCAGCGCAAATCTCCATCCTAGCTCTGCTGCAAAGCTCCGATGCACATAAGAATGCCTTGATGAAGATACTGAGTGAGGCATATGTAACCAGCAACATAACTGGAGGAGAAATGGCGAACATGGTAGGGCAAGTGTTGGAGAGTCACAAAATCACTTTCCACGAAGATGAGCTGCCACCAGAAGGGCTGAGCCACAACAAGGCATTGCACATCACCGTGCAATGTGAGGATTATTTCATCACCAGAATTCTGGTTGACGGAGGGTCCAGCCTCAATATTTGTCCATTGGTGACTCTCAGAACATTGGGGAAGAGCCTGCATGAGATCAAGGATGGAGCCATCAATGTCAAAGCTTTCGATGGTTCCCAAAGGACCACTATTGGGGAAATCAGTTTATGTCTACAAATGGGATCGACCGGGTTCGACGTCGACTTTCAAGTAATAGACGTCCCAGCATCTTACAACTTGCTATTGGGACGGCCCTGGATCCATGCCACTGGAGCTGTAGCATCAACCCTACACCAGGTAGTAAAGTTTGAGTGGAATCACCAAGAGGTGATTATTCACGACGACGGTAGCAATCCCATATACAGTCGCCACACCATCCCGGCAATAGGAGGAAAAAGGAAGATAGGCGGAGAAACTTACCATCATATTGAGCGAGTCAATGCCGTGGACAAGGATAAATGGTGGGATAACAAGATTGAGAGTACACTGAATTGGTGTGGATACGAGCCTGGCAAGGGACATGGCAAAAACCTCCAGGGAATCGCAAGACCCATTAAAGTAAAGAAACATGGCACCACTTTTGGTTAGGGGTATGAATACACTTGGGAGTAGTTCAACCACTGGTCGCCACCATGGCGCAGTCCCTACTACCCACTAGAGCATCCGATACCTCGCCTGGAGCAGACTTTCCAGCCAGCAGATGTCATATATGTGTCAGAAGAAGAGGAGGCGTTGGCGGCAGTAAGGAATCTATTTTTGGAGGACGACAACATGGACTGATGTGTCATTTTTGAGGAGGAAGGGGAGGAAGGCCCTTCCATACAAGCTGTGAACCGAGGAGCACGCCTCAACAATTGGTCCGTCAGAACCACCAGAGCCCGGAATGCTTCGGGGTAGCAAGGCTGAACAAAGCACCATGCATTACCTTTTACTTTTTCACTAGCTGATTTCATTTCCGCATTTTTAATTTCGAAAACAAGAGCTCCAATGTTCAAAACAATTATGAAATTTATCAAAGCATTTCAGTTTCTTATAAGACTCTCTCTTATTATTTTTTTCTATCGTTTACTTTATTTACACAACATTACTATTATTTATCTTGATGAAACGATGATTGTGACATGCAACGAGACAGCGCAACAAACGGACATAGACTCAGAAGAGGATGATATTCCAGAAGAGGTCGTTGAAAAGGTTGAGGATTTTGAGAATAGGCCTAAGTCTAACTTGGACGAAACTGAGATTGTCAACTTGGGAGATACAGAGAATGTCAAAGAAACGCATATCAGTGTTCATCTATCACCATCAGAAAGGAAGGAGTACACGGAATTTCTAAGGGAATATGAGGACGTATTTGCTTGGTCGTATGATGATATGACTGGTCTCAGTACATCCATTGTAGGTCACAAACTGCCAACCGATCCCACATGCCAACCAGTAAAACAGAAGCTCAGAAAGTTCAAACCGGACATGAGTTTGAAAATCAAGGAAGAGGTCACTAAGCAAGTCAAAGCCAAGGTTCTCAGGGTGGTAGAGTATCCGACATGGTTAGCCAGCATTGTGCCAGTACCAAAGAAGGATGGGAAGGTCAAAGTCTGTGTCGACTACCGGGACCTCAACCGGGCCAGTCCGAAAGACGACTTCCCCTTACCAAACATACACATTCTAATTGACAACTGCGCCAAGCATGAGCTGCAGTTGTTCGTTGATTGTTTTGCTGGGTATCATCAGATATGGATGGATGAGGAAGACGCGGAGAAAATGACTTCCATTACGCCGTGGGGAATGTATTGTTACAAAATGATGCCGTTTGGGTTAAAGAATGCTGGGGCCACCTACATGAGGGCCATGACTGCTATTTTCCATGACATGATACACAAAGAGATCGAGGTGTATGTAGATGATGTTATCATCAAATCCATGAAAGCCACTGACCACATGGAAGATCTGAGGAAATTCTTCAACAGACTGAGAAGGTACAATCTGAAACTGAATCCCGCCAAATGTGCATTTGGGGTTCCTGCCGGAAAACTACTTGGATTCATTGTAAGTAGCTGAGGGATAGAATTGGACCCATCAAAGGTTAACGCCATTCAAGAGTTGCCGCCGCCGAAGAACAAGAAGGACGTGATGAGTTTCCTGGGGAGACTCAACTATATCAGCCGATTCATAGCTCAGTCCACCATCATTTGTGAATCGATATTTAAAATGTTGAAGAAGGACGCCGCTACCAAATGGACTGATTATTGCCAGAAAGCCTTCGACAGAATCAAGGAATACCTGTCAACGCCGCCAGTTTTGGTTCCGCCCGAACTGGGTAGACCTCTTTTTCTCTACCTTGCAGTATTGGATGGGGCATTCGGTTGTGTTTTGGGACAACATGATGAAACAGGGAGAAAGGAGCATGCCATCTACTATCTCAGCAGAAAGTTCATCCCGTACCAGGCCCGGTATTCCCTATTGGAACGCACCTGTTATGCTCTAACTTGGGTAGCTCAGAAGTTGAGGCATTATTTCTGTGCCTATACCACTTACCTCATATCAAGAATGGATCCGCTGAAATATATCTTTCAGAAGCCCATGCCCACTTGCAAGCTAGCCAAGTGGCAAATCCTGCTGAGTGAATTTGACATTATCTATGTGGCTCAAAAGGCAATCAAAGGACAAGCCTTGGCAGATCATCTCACCGAGAATCCCGTGGATGGAGAATACGAGCCTCTAAAAACATATTTTCCCGATGAAGAGGTATCTTTCATAGGAGAGGATATTGCAAAGTCCTATGATGGTTGGAGAATGTTTTTTGACGGAGCAGCAAATTTCAAAGGAGTTGGTATAGGAGCAGTCTTAGTATCAGAAACCGGCCAGCATTATCCGGTATCTGCCAAACTCAGGTTCCTGTGCACCAACAACATGGCCGAATACGAAGCCTGCATCTTAGGGCTCCAGCTGGCCATTGATATGAACATTCAGGAGTAACTAGTGATCGGGGATTCAGATTTGCTCATACATCAGGTCCGAGGAGAATGGGCAACCAAGAACTCCAAGATACTCCCTTGTCTACATCATGTACAGAAGTTGAGGAAGAGGTTCACAAAGACAGAATTTCAGCATGTCCCTAGAGTTCAGAATGAGTTTGCCGCCGCATTGGCCACCCTATCGTCTATGATTCAGCATCCAGATAAGAACTTCATAGATCCTATTCCCGTAAAGATTCACGACCAACCAGCTTATTATGTTCATGTCGAGGAAGAAGCAGACGGAAGACCATGGTTCCATGACATCAAGGAATATTTAACAACAGGAGGATATCCAGAACTTGCAAATGCTACTCAGAAACGCACACTTCGGAGATTATCTAACAACTTCTTTCACAGTGGAGGAATTCCTGTACAGGAGGACTCTCGATTTGGGATTGCTAAGGTGTGTCGAACCAAAGGAAGCATCCAGGTTATTAGAAGAAGTTCACGCTGGGACCTACGGTCCGCATATGAACGGTTTTGTCTTAGCAAAGAAGATACTCCGAGCTGGTTATTTTTGGATGACTATGGAAACGGACTGTATCCAGTACGTCCGAAAGTGCCATCGTTGTCAGATACATTCATACATGATAAAAGTGCCTCCAAACGAGCTTACTGCAACAAGCTCGCCATGGTCGTTCGCTGCTTGGGGAATGGATGTTATCGGACCTATCGAGCCTGCCGCATCAAATGAGCACAGGTTCATTCTAGTGGCAATTGATTATTTTACCAAATGGGTTGAAGCAGCGTCATATAAGGCAGTGACTAAGAAAGTCGTGGCAGACTTTGTTCGCGACCGTATCGTTTGTCGATTCGGCATCCCATAGTCGATCATTACTGACAACGGTTCCAATCTCAACAGTGATCTGATGAAAGCAATGTGTGAAACATTCAGGATCAAACACAAGAACTCTACAGCCTACAGACCTCAGATGAATGGAGCTGTAGAGGCGGCCAACAAGAATATCAAGAAGATACTGAGGAAAATGATAGAAAAACATAAGCAATGGCACGAGAAGCTATCATTTGCTCTATTGGGGTACCGCACCACAGTTCGCACATCAACCGGAGTAACTCCCTATATGTTGGTTTATGGTACAGAAGCAGTCATCCCCGCCGAAGTAGAAATTCCCTCTTTGAGGATCATACAGGAAGCAGAACTTGATGACGCAGAATGGGTAAAAAGCCGCTACGAGCAGCTCGCTCTTATAGATGGGCAGAGAATGAATGCAGTTTGCCATGGTCAATTGTATCAGAACAGAATGTCCAGAGCTTTAAAAAAAAGAGTCAAGCCGAGACAGTTTACACCGGGGCAGCTGGTGTTGAAGAAAATATTCCCGCATCAAGATGAAGCCAAAGGGAAATTCTCTCCCGACTGGCAAGGTCCGTACATGGTTCACCGGGTTCTAACCGGAGGAGCCCTCATACTTGCAGAAATGGACGGAGAAGTTTGGCCAAAGCCGATCAATTCAGATGTAGTGAAGCGATGCTATGTGTAGCCATTTATTATTTCTTTATGATGTAATTTGAACTACGTCTGACCTGATTCCCGTTTAAGAGGGGATACGTAGGCAACCTTATGGGTTCGATCACAATTCAATAAAATTTTCATTTCCCCCGATATTGGAAACTGGGGCAGAATTTTGAGGAGGACCCTCAAAATTCCGAAGTCAATCTTCAGTCAATCATCGCGCGCAGCCGTTGGAATAACCAACCCAGTAAGCTGGGGCAGAATTTTGAGGAGGACCCTCAAAATTCCGAAGAGAGAGGTTGCAATGTCTTGAACCACGTCGCAGTCGTCAGTTCATCTAAAAGAAAACTATTCTTTTTTTTTAATTATATGATTACGTTACATTTTTCACTAAATCATGCATGTCCGTTATCAAAGATTGTTTTGTTTTGCAACGCTACCCCAAGGATACGCGCAGTATCACCGAGACAAGGGCCGAGCAGGACGAGCAAAGTCCATGGGGATACGAACTAACCTTCCCCTCTTTTTCAGAACTCACGATTTTTCTTTGGATACAGGCACTCAAATCGTAACATCATCAGTTATGTCTATGCACTCATACTTCTTGGGAATACAAATCTCAGAATCATCACCTATTTACAATTGCTACCCATACACGACATCCCCAGCAACCACAATACAGCAATCGACTGTAAGCTATAAAGCTATCAGCTAAGAGATTTTACCATTACTTGCCTTTTACATTTCTTGCATTGCATAAGGCTACCTTTCTGCCTTCAGAGACTAAGCATTGTCTCCATCTGCATTTCTCTGCATTGCATAAGGCTACCTTTCTGCCTTCCGAGACTAAGCATTTTCTCCATCTGCATTTCTCTGCATTGCATAAGGCTACCTTTCTGCCTTCCGAGACTAAGCATTGTCTCCATCTGCATTTCTCTGCATTGCATAAGGCTACCTTTCTGCCTTTCGAGACTAAAGCTCTGTCTCCTTCTTGCATTGGCTGAAATATCGCCACTTCATTTAAGTCCCGCATCGGCTGAAATATCGCCATTTTTATTTATGTCTTGCATCGGCTGGAATATCGCCATTTTTTATTAAGTCTTTACATCGGCTGGAATATCGCCATTTTTTATTTAAGTCTTGCATCGGCTGAAAGAACGCCAAACCCCGCATTTCATGGGCTGAAAGATCGCCAAGTTATCCAAAGGCGTCATTGTTCGGAGGCACCATTTTCATAGCCCGAGAACGCCATGCTATGGCCTGAGGACCCCACTTTTATCTTTTGCATATCATTATTCAAAGGCATCATAGTTCGGAGGCATCATTCTCATAGCCCAAGAACATCATTTCATAGCCTGCGAATCCTTAATTATACGCTTCATGGCCTAGGATGTCATGGTCCGAGGACGTCATCCTAACCGTCCAAAGACAACATTCATGGTCCAATGGGAACTTGCATCATGTTTAAATTTACGCACCATATATGCTGGTATTACTCACTTGCAGGTACACCGGCTAGCAACAGCCGTCTCAGTAGGAGCGATCCCGCTCCAGTCTCCGCAGCCTATCAGACTTCAACCACCTTTTCTCAACCTAAACATCTCATCCGTTCATTTAAAAAAAAACCTCCATCGACATATTCCGTCAATGGACCCTGAACTACATATGGCCTGATTCCTATAAGACCAGGGATATGTAGGCAGCTCAGGAACCAGAGCTCGGTCAAATCTTTTCAAATCGTTTCTTTTGGTTAAAATTGGCCATCATATCTTTACCCGACAACTCTTTCATCCTTCTCGGGTAAAGAGGGGCAGCTGTTGATACCCAATTTTTCCCTATGTATTTTTAATACTCAAATATTCTCAAAACAGCACGAGTATGCACATATAAGCATGCCTAGGAGTTTTGGTATTGCTTTCCTAACATTTTTAAGATTTTTAAAATCAATTTATTGTCTATTTTAGCAGTACAAAATCCAATAATTATTCCCAGATTATCATTTTTGGTGAACAATTTATTTCCATTCTCATATTTACACCAAGATATTGTTAAGGTGATTTTTGCATATTTTTACAAATCTGTTTGGTATATTCTAAGTTAAATTGCATAAATTGCAATTACAGCCTATATTACGATTAACAGCATTCTGCAATTATAAAATCATTTCCAGTATTTTTAGATTAATACTTATACATTATTAATTAGTTCAGTGCTTTTAATTTGATTTTAAAATCATTCTACTATTTTATATAAAATAAAAGGGAGAAATTGGCTATTTAATACCTAGCCTATTATTATTGCAATTTTAGCCCCAATTTTAACCCACCCCATCAGATTTTAAATTAACCCAATTGACCCATTACCCAATTAAATTCGCCACATCCCAATCTCTAATCCAACCCGGCCCAGCTCCGAATTAATCTGAGCCGTTGATTAAATAAGATCAACGGCCCAGATCTTTTTTTCTTAATTAAATTCTAACTACCCCCCCCCTTGACCCCTCAGTCATCGAGACTGGTCTCTCTCTCTCTCTACTTCGCCTCTTCCCCTCCTCCTTCTCTCTAGAACCTTCTGGTTCTTCTTCTCCGATGGCCTGCACCCTCTCTCCGGCCAGCTCCAACCTCACCTCTTTCGATCACCAGCTGCCGTGAAACCCTATCTCGCCGATTCCCTCTATCCTTGAGACCCCAGAAGCCTCCACCACACGAGATGGTCACTGAAGCTTTGCCTGGGTCTGTTTCCGGCCTTTCTCCGATGGGTTTTGGTCCGATGGTGCTATGAACACCATCATTACTGAGTTTCACAGCCAGGTTTCTCTTACTTCTCACTAGTTTCTTATGAAAGCCTAATCTCGACCCAAACCTCTTGAATCTCTGTATTTTTTAACGATTTTTTAACTCACGCCTTTATGTTTTGCACTACTCTCTGCTCAATCTTTACGATTGCTCATGTTTTAAATATTTTGTTCCCTTTTTGAAACTAGGGTTTCTGAACCCCTTTTTAACATCACTTTATTTTCTGATTCTGAGTACTAATTCGTGATTTTCAGTACTATTTCTAAATAATTTTGCTTAAGTCTGATGAAACCCTACCTTTATATGTTTGTGTTTGTATTATATGTTTGATTGTGTGTTCTTCTGAGTTCTTCTCTGAGTTCCGTGCTTTTTGCTTTAATTTTGGTGCTAGCGTTCCATTCCCCTGCCATTCTGTGTTCTTCGCTTAGGATTCTTTGATTATTTACATGGTGGTTTTATACTGATTCTTGCAAGCCCTCTTTGAGACTGTGATACTTGCCTTATATTGTGATGCTACATATTTTCCTTATGGTTTGGTGCTGATTTCAAAATTGCTTCCTTAATTTGTAGGATACTTTCCTCGATTAATACTGATTTCCTAGGTTTTCAATCTCGTTCATTTTTTTGAAAACTATTTTCCAGAATTAAAGTGGTATCTTTGCCTTATTTGTGTGCACAAATATGTTGATTGATCTGCCTGACATATTTCCCTAATTAGAGTATCATGTACCTAGTCTTTATTGCATACTTTATGCTATTCTGTTTCCATATGTGATCATACCATGCTTTGTGATTTCTTTCCTTTTAAATAACTGTTTATTACCGTTTGACTTTGATTCCTTGATCAAAGGGGAGTCCATATACTGATTTGATTATGATTGATGCCAGTTCCTTTATTAGGGACTGCTACCTTGTTTGTTTACTCGTATTCGTACTATAAGTACCCCCCATTCTCTTTTTGAAAAAAAACACGAACACCTTGCATATCACAAATACACACAGCAATCACATTGCTCTCTCTCTTGTGTTACTTATCTCTTTTGCTCTGTTCCCTGCCCCTGACTATCATTAGCCAGCTGAAAATCTAAGGCTAATATTGTGCTTATACTTGGCTCTTGCATTCTGCTGTGTTCTGATTAAATTCCATGTTCCAAACCAATATGGTTATTACTACTTCAGTGTGTTCTATTCCTAATTGTTTTATACTTGTACTTCTGTTGAGCAACATGTGATTGATTCCTGGTTTGCCTGTTGATACTTGCATGCTCATGACCACTGCTTGTTCCTAATCCTACCTGTTATGACTACATGCTGTTATTATTTACTTTTATGTGTAAATCTGACTATTTCAAAGTCTCTTTAAACTCTTTTGATTTTGTGTACCCATGCTTAGTAAGTTTGTATTAAGTCTCTATATCCTTTGGTGATCGTTTAAAATGATCTATTTTTCCCCTTTGCTCGTTATCCTTGTGTGCAACCCTCCAACTCTGTGTAAACTCTTGTTTTTTTAATCAACTTTCCTCTCCTTCCTGCACTTCACACTACTCTTACAAGATAGGTTCTACCCCCTTCGTGTGAACATTACTTTGGGTGCCTCTAAGTACTCACTGAACTTTGACACACAAGGATGGTAATTCCACACTGCACCTGTCCCATTATTTTGGTAAGTGTTTTGGGTGCTGGTATTGGCCAGGGACCCAATGCGGGCCCTAGGGAGCTTTGCCGCACCCTGACCATGTCAAGGCTGTGAAACCCGAAAGGAGTGAGGTTGGAAGATTGGGCCTGATTGAAGGCTCCCTATAGAATAACTTCTTATTTTTATTCTTTATCACTATAATTCGGCTATCATTGGTTTGTAATAATTTTTAAACGAATGATTGGGGTTATAGTGAAATGGGGGTTATGCATGCTTAGTTTAAGTAATGGGTAGAAAACATACTTATAGGATTTTATTTACTTATCTGCGCAATAGATAACCTGTATAGGACATGCATCTCATACACTAGAGATCCTGCTTTAGGTTCTTTACTTTTAGCCTGTTATCATGTTCATCTTGCAACCATGATCAGTTAATAACAAGCAAATAACTGTTATAAGGCTATTGCTGCATTCTCATAATCATTAGCATTTAGAAACCATGTTTTAGGAACTCCTATGTGCATTAGACATCTTGTTGTTTAGGGTTTTTATACTTGTCTGAGTTGCAATTATTAAACGCCTCAGTAGCATGCTTAACCTAATAATACAAGCATGGCTAACTGTTTGTGTACCTCTTTTGATGCATGTTCACCCTTTAAGACAATTAGGCAATACATACGATGCCTAGGCAAACTTTAGGCCTAATAAGAATCGATTAATCGTGTGTTTTTCCAGTCTAAGACTAACCAGCCTCTTTTAATTTAAACTCTGCCGCTCCCATTCTTGTTTTGATTCTCTGAAGTTCACTCTGTTTATTAGAAATCCCTCTTTGTCTGGAAACAAATCTTGAAATTGTGCATCTATTTACTCTCACTGATTTTCTGACTCTTGTTCTATTATGTTTTCAAACTACTGGGTTACCTTTTCTGCCCAGAATCGTGCTATTTTGATACCTGTCCTATATCTAGTTAAGCTACTAAGTCTCTACTGTATTTTTCAAAACCTTGCTTTAACAGTTCTTTTACTAACTCAACTGCTGTTACCTATTCCTTGTTTTTAAACTCCCATCTTTGAGACCTTAAATGTGTTTGAGACGTGCTAATTACGTGTTCACTTGTGGAGGTATCTGTGAGCCTTTATTTGTCTTTGTATGCTCCCTTATGTGCGATCGTATTTGTTATGTATGTCGATTAGCATTTTGTCCTTTAAACCTAAGGGTTCAGTCTAGTCCTTACCTTGTAGGAATAGTGGTCCTAAATACCCTCTAGGACTTACAGGACGAGACGGGTAATAGCACGCAACAAGTATTCGTGACCAACCCACGCGTTTTAAATAACCTTTACGGGGTGGGAAGGGTAGAATATGGAGATGATGACCGATGCGCTAATATCTCATGTAGCCCCTCTTCTGAGGAGTGATTACTGGATATTGCATTGACGTGATCCATATTAGTCATAAACCTAGGACCCCCTTCCCTTTTTTTTATCTGCTTTCTTTGGAAATTGTTTAAATCTCTCACAAATTTCCACCCTCTTTACTTTCCTCACAGTTTCAACTTATTTGCAATGTTATATGCAAACCTCTTCTATTTGAGCCCTTAATTGCTTACTTGATTATGTGAAGTCGCAATTATAACATGGCCGGGAACCACACTAGTGGATCTTGAGGGGTGCCTAACACCTTCCCCTCGAGATAATTTCTAGCCCTTACCCAAACTCTGGTTCTTCAAACTCAAACCCTTTTAGTGTCCTAATGCACTTTAATCATTAGGTGGCGACTCTTCAATTCCAAAACCCAATTCCCAAAAGGGAACGAGTTGTCCTCCCAAATGTCGTAGACCCGATTTCGCCTTAGGAAAAGGGGGCATCGACACTTGGTGGGTTACAAGTTGTGTAATAGTGGCTTCAAGCTAAGTGGGAGAGCCCCACCGCCTATGGTTGGATTTCCTGGTCGCCTATTCGTGAGATTTCTAGTTATTGGCATATTGATGGGTTATCGCGACTAAGGAAAGTGAACATCAGTAGTAATTTGAGCAAAGGAATTGAAGAATGTGTTCTATAATTGGCATCATAGATTCATGTTCAGGCTTTGGGAAGACTCAGGAACTATGCTTCGCGTGGCAGTGTGTTGCAAGGAAGGTGATTCGGCCGGGTGCTTCTTTGAGAGTATGGTCATGTGCTAGCGGAGCCTTGCAGTTGATTATATTCGGGACCATGTCAGAGTGGGTGACTCTCAATAACGGTCCTAGTGAATTCAAAGGTAAAAAATGCGGTGCCTAAGGGTTCAAGCCCGCAGTATGGTTAAGAATCAAGCTTTTGTAGCAGCTTATGATAAGAGGCTCATAATTTCCTGTGATGTTTGACTTGCAGTGTAGCATTGGGAGGAAAAAGACTTGGGATTTGTAAAGGAATTATCAGAACGGGTGTATCAGTTGAAGATGTGAATGTGCGTGCAAGGAGTGTATGAAACGATTCATAGGTTTGGAGACAACGTGGTCTCGTGCAATGGGGTCACTCAAGGTGAGTGCGGATTCAGGTTGGTGATGTAAGGAATGGAGCTATTATTATCTCTAAGGCAAGTTAAGGATGAATTAGAAGAAGATAGATTGGTTAGCCATGGTTGAATTGTCATAGTGATGGCGGTGCGTGCGAGGCTCGACGGCCGCCGTAATTGATATTGTTTGGAAGTATTCAAGTATTATGGTCTGTTATGTGTAGGCGGATCCCGGAAGGGTTGTGGTGGTTGCGGCCACTACTTGAGGATTTGAATGTTCTACGGTTATGATAATTCACTCGTGTGTTACTATGGTTCTCTCGGAATGAGTTAAGTAAAAAGTTTCCATGTGAGGAAGTGTTTACCATGTTACTGGTTCAGGAGTTGTGATAAAATTCATGTACTATCGTATGTTGGCATGTTAGGTGCAGTGAGTAGTATGGAATTTGAAGGTGAGGATCAAGGTTGCGGTTTGGTGTTGACAAGGATGTCACGAGCTTGGATGAGCATGAAAGGGATTTGAATGTTTAGAGTAAGCTGGCATTGTCTTCAGCGTCACCTGGGATCGGTGTTTTGTGAAAGAGGCTTTGCATCCTGGTTACGGATTCTCGATCGCTTTTCAGCGTTAGTGCGGCTAGTGGTATGGAGGTGCAGACTTGTTATCTGTTATGGATGGTCGTGGGAGCATGTCCCACGGGAAGATTGTATAAGTGTGGAATGTGGTCACCTGATTGATTGGAGAATGAAACCGAGTATGAAGGTTGTGGTGATATCGTTAATTTGAGAATTTATGTCTGGAGGGCACTCGATTTATTGGGTTGTGGACTGTGGAGGATTTCTTCGGTTATGATGGTTGATCTTGTGTGTTATAGGAAAAATTAGTTATTATGGACCCAGTAAAGATTATTGGCCTAGTTCGGTACGATCAGAATCGGCTTGAGGTTGGTAGATGGATTTAAATATGAATATGGGCTCTATAGCAGGCCGAATGTGTTCATTTCAGCATAGCTTTCCTTATAGAGGAGTACTGGGACATTGGATGTTATTTTGTCGTTGGCTATTTCATGTAACACTATATTGTGTCGTGTGAGCTGCGAAACGACTTGGTAAATTTCTTATGTGTTGAGGTTCCACGTAGCAATGGTGTTATGTAAACATGATGGCTCTTTAGTTTGAGAACATATATCGCACCTCAGTAGTGCTTGAGTTTGTTAGCTTATGGCGCTATACGTCCCCTCAGGGATGGTATTATGCACTTAGTGTGCTTGTGACCGATATTCGGTATTGTGTTGTAATGAGCAATTTAGCTCGGTGTGTATCTCTTTATGTGAATTTTATGTGTGGATCGGGTGGCACGCCGCCATGGGTATGTTGTTTGGATAGGGTTGCACACCGCAACAGTGTGATGATGATTACAGTCCCTTATATTCTATTCTGTGTGTTTTGTTTCCCATTTTCTGAGGAAAGTTCATATTAGTTGCGTGATTTGAGTAGTCCCTTCCAGAGTTCATTTTCTTTATGTATCACGTTCGAGTTGGTGGCCTATGGGCACATGGTGGCATCATATGAGACTTTTGGTCATGTCTGGGGTGGCTTGTTGCCTGAGCAGTTCATACTGGGTGAGACAAGGTTATTGGACCTAGGATCAGTGCAATCGGATTGCATGAAGTATATTAAACAGCAAAGATCATTATTTGGTTCAGGATGAGGTAATGTTCTTGTTAGGAGTGTAGACTCAATGATTAGTTGACTCGACAGTTGGTTATGAATTTCTACACATCTCTTCCATCGTGGCAGCATTACAGGAGTTGTAATAAGACTTATATATATCATGAGGTGCATTGTAAGTATTAGATTCGGGGAATGTCGGTTATTACGATCAGAGAATGTTACTATGGTTCTATGGATGATGTGGTGCATGGTGAGAATTCGGCAAAGGTATGCAGTCATGTTCTGGTACCTCGTGTATTGATTGATACGGTGTTCATGTGTTGGAAGCAGGCCCGGCTGAGAATTCGGGATGTTAGAATTGGGATCTAAGCTTGTTTGCTTGAATAAGAGGGAATATCTTCAGAATTTATCGAGCTAACGCGCTCAACTGGGTTGTAGTAGCACAAGTAGGTGCACGAGGTGCTAAACAGTGATTTCGGACAACTCCAGCACATTTCTTAGCACGTTCGAGGACGAACGTATGTTTAAGTGGGAGAGAATGTAGCGACCCGACCGATCGTTTGGAGCTCTAGCGCATCGTTCAGCGGTTTGAAGCCCTGAGTAGCTTCACTTCAGGTATTATGACTTGTACGCGTGGTCGGAATTGAATTCCGGGATGTTCGGAGTTGATTTGGGAAAGAGAATTCTCATTTCGGAAGCTTTAAGTTGAAAGAATTGACTAAACTTGGACTTTTGAGTAAACAACCTCGGAATCGGTATTAGAAG
Source organism: Nicotiana attenuata (assembly GCF_001879085.1). Classification (NCBI taxonomy): domain Eukaryota; kingdom Viridiplantae; phylum Streptophyta; class Magnoliopsida; order Solanales; family Solanaceae; genus Nicotiana; species Nicotiana attenuata. Next base: position 25,547 of record NW_017672591.1, read on the forward strand.
GTTCCAGCAGGTTCGTATGATTATTTCGGACTTGGGCATATATCCGGATCGTGTTTTGGAAGACCCGGGAACGTTTCAGCACCTATTGTGGAAGTTAGCATTTTTGGAAGAATTTCATAAGCTTGGGTTGAAGTGCATTTCAGTGTTATCAATGTCTGTTTGGGATTTCGAGTCTGGGAATAGGTTCATATGGTGATTCTGGTTTTGGGAGCGCGATCGGAAGTGAATTCGGAGGTCCGCGGGTCATTTTGGAGCCATTTGACTAAAGATAGAAATTTGAAGGTTTTTGAGGAGTTTGACCGAAAGTGGACTTTTTGATATCGGGGTCGAAATCCAATCTAGAAAGTTGGAGTAGGTCCGTAACGTCGAATGTTACTTGTGTGCAAAATTTGAGGTGAATCGGATGTGATTTGATAGGTTTCGGCATCAAATGTCGAAGTTTGAATTTCTCAAGTTCATCAAGTTCGATTTGGGGTGTTATTCGTGATGTTAGCGTTGTTTGATGTGATTTGTGGCCTCGAGAAAGTCCGTAATGTGTGTTGGGACAGGTTGGTGTGATTGGATGGGGTCCCGGGGGCCTCGGGTGGATTCCGGGTGGTTAACAGATCGAAAAAAGGAGTTGAGGAAGAGCTGAAACAGCTGAGCATCTGGTGTAACCACACCTGCGTGAGGAGGGCCGCAGGTGCGAGCCCGCAGGTGCGGGAGATGGCTCGCAAAAGAGGAATGGAGCCAGGCCGGTAGGGATCGCAAAAGCAAAATGATGTGCGCACCTGCGACGGTGCAAGTGCGATGCCAGTAGCCGCAGAAGCGGCAAAGACCGCAGGTGCGGAAGGAGAGGCCGCAGAAGCGGTAGCGCGGGTGTGACTGCCTGATCGCAGGTGCGAGTGGTTGGGCTGGGTAGTGTGCTTGTTTAAAACGGGGGTTTGGCTCATTTCAACCCCATTTCCTCCATTGGAGCCGATCTTTGGGCGATTTTGGAGCTCCGTCTTTGTCATCCATGCCAAGGTAAGTGGTTTCTACTAGTTTTGAGTTTAATACTTGGATTATATATGGATTAGAGCATGAAAATTAGTGAAAATTGTGGGTTTTTGGTGGAAGACCTAGAAATTTATATTTTGAATTTTTACCACGATTTTGGACATGAAATTGAGAGTAAATTATATATTTGAGTTCGTGAGGTTATGGGTAAACTTTATTTTCCAAGCATTTCGGAATCCGGGTACGTGGGCCCGAGGGCATTTTTGTCAACTTTTCGATCAGGGTTAGGAATTGTTATAAATTGGATCATTATGAGTAATTGAACATATATTAATGGATTTGCATAATTATTGTCTAGTTTTGGAGCATTTTGCATCGATTCTAGTCTTCGGAAGAGCGTGGAATGCCGGTTATGGAACTTCGGAGCGAGGTGAGTCTCCTTTCTAACCTTGTAGGGGGGAATTGTCCCCATAGGTGAATTAATTGAATATGTGCTGTTAATTGCGGGGGCTACGTATGCACGAGGTGACGAGAGTCCGTGCGTAGCTACTATTATACTTAAGTCCGGGTAGTCTAGTACCCAATAGCATGCTTTACTTGCAATATTTGAAATATTGTTGTCAATTTAAAATGCTTAAATCATATTGAACGTGTATAATGATTTTCTAAAAGACTGGACATCGTTTATTGATTTTTAAAAGAGAAATTGTCTTTCCTTGAATAATTGCTCCCTGATGAATTCTTGATTGATTGTTTATTGTGCTTATTTATATTTGACCGCGTAGCATGTATGATTCGCGAGGGGTAATAGATGCATCTATGGTTCGCGCCATTCAACCCTCTGGCAGTGCACAGTTTAAATGTTGTTGGATCGGGCCATACGTCTTCGGCATGATTTGCGCATTCTTGTATTGCTTGCCTTGAAATTAATTCAAGTTGATATTGTTTCTTCTCGGTTTGAGAATATATGTTTAATGATGAAAAAGGAATTTGGGAATTTCCTATATAAGAAAGGATTGTTCACTCGCTTCCCTCTATTGAATTACAACCACGTTTATAAAAATCCTCGATTTATTATATTATTGTGTACCATTATTGGACCACTAGTAAGTGTCGAAGTCGACCTCTTGTCTCTACTTCTTCGAGATTAGACAGGATACTTACTGAGTACACGTTGTTTTCGTACTCATGCTACACTTGCTGTGCATTTTTGTTGCACATGCACATGTATTTCTAGTGGCCTACTGGGCGTAGCAGCATGGATGATACGGGGACTAGGTGAGCTGCATTTTTCGAGGCGACCCGCATCCAGTATAGTCTCTTTCAGCCTATTATATTTACTTCTATCCAATTTGTATTCCGGACAGTTATTGTACTTTATTCGATTTTCATAGTAATTGCTCATGCACTTGTGACACCGGGTTTTGGGATGTCTATGGGATTATTCTCTATTTTGAAATTGTTAGAGATATTATTATTTATTTAGTGGAACTTATTCTTTATTGTTTAAATGTATAAAAGAAGTGAATCCAGAAGTATCTAAAACGAGAAGTTACTAGTTATTTAGTGTTGGCTTGCCTGACAAAGGTGTCTGGCGCCATCACAACCCTTTGTGGATTTTGGGTCGTGACATTAGGGGAAGAAGAAGCACTCCAAGCTTTGCAAGAGGCATATTCTGGGGTATGTGGGTCACCCGAGTCTGGACCAAAGCTCCACTTCCATATAAAAAGGATGGGATATTATTGGCCAAAGATGGTAAAAGATTTCTTGGACTGCGCTCGATGCAAGGCTTGTCAATTCCATGCGAATTTTATTCATCAACCTCCTGAAGTGTTGCACCCGACTATTGTGTCCTGGCCATTTGACACTTGAGGATTGGATGTTGTTGGACCACTGCCAAAGTCTTCTAGTAGGCACCTGTACATCTTGGCTGCAACTGACTACTTCTCAAAATGGGCTGAAGCCGTTGCTCTTAACGAAGTAAAGAAGGAAAATGTTGCAAGTTTCATCCGAGTAAAAAATATCTATCGTTTTGACATTCCTCGTTACATAATAACGTATAATGGCAAGCCATTTGACAATAGGTTGATGAACAAGATTTTTGAACTCTTTGGCTTGAAGCAACGTAACTCTTCTATGTACAATGCTGCCGCCAATGGTCTAGCCGAGGCATTCAACAAGACTCTATGCAACTTGCAAAAGAAAGTTGTCTCCAAATCCAAACGGGATTGGAATGACCGTATGGAGGAAGCTCTGTGGGCATATAGGAGAACTCACTGCACGCCAACAAGCGCGACCCCTTATGCACTCATTTATGGAGTTGAAGCCGTCTTGCCACTCGAGCGTCAAATACCTTCATTAAGATTAACTATTCAAGAAGGCATCACTGATGAAGAAAATGCTCGACTTCGATTAGCAGAGCTGGAGGCTCTTGATGAGAAAAGGTTGGAAGCTCAACAAAGTCTTGAATGTTATCAAGCTCGACAGTCTCGCGCCTTCAATAAAAGAGTTCGCCCGAGATCCTTTCAAGTAGGAGATCAAGTCCTTGCCGTACGAAGACCCATCATTATTCCCATAAACCTGTAGGGAAGTTCACTTCAAAATGGGATGGGCCATATGTCGTACAAGAAGCTTACTCAAGTGGGGCTTACAAGCTGGTTGATGCAGATGGCATGAGAATCGGTCCCATCAATGGCAAATTTTTGAAGAAGTATTATGCTTGAAGTCATGACGCTCCTCGACGTACGAGCCTAAACTACAAGTCATGACGCTCCTCGATGTACGAGCCTAAACTACAAGTCATGACGCTCTTTGATGAACGAGCCTAAACTGCATATTCCTACACTCCTGGACCGCATGAGTCTAAACTATGTACGGCCCACCACAAAAAAATAGAAAAGAAAAGGTCCGCTATGTTGAAAACCTCGAAAGAGGCGGCCTAGGCAAAAGTTAGGACATAAAAAATAAAAAATAAAAAAATAAAAATTACCCATTCTGAACTACGATATGACTTGATCCTCTTCAAGGTACGTAGGCAGCTTAGAGTTTCATTCTGAGTTCGGTCACATAAATTCAAAAGATACATAATCCCCCAATCATTGTCCGAATGAAGTACAATGGAATGTAATCTATTCAATCGCCATTTGAAAATCGAGCTGAGATACCATTCTTCTGTTAAACTTTGGATCACATTTGGTTTAAAGGGGGCAAGCCGCTATGGTAAATTGGTGTCTTTAATGAAATGATTAATATATTTTAGGGGGCTGCCAAGCATTTGCATTGAAGTCCGGGGATTTGCTATGCCTTCATGTTCGCGAAACCTTGAAGTTTTTTTTGGTGTGCCCTCACAACATTTTAAATTCAGTGAGAGTTGAACCCAAAGACATTTGGTGAGAATGAATCTCATGAATTTCAATTTACTACAATTAAAAGGGTCCTACAATCTCAAGGCTTCCACACCAAGACACAAAATTTTTGGTTAAGTCGCGCTAATTTGGAACTGTCGACATATCAGATACCGAAGTCGACTTCGAACTATCATCTGAAACTATCCTTAAGGAAGAAAAAATTAAATTTTGGATAGGTTTTATATTTTGAAGTTTATTTCATTATTTCGACATCCCTATTTAAAGATACAAAACTTTTGGCGAAGTCGCGCAAATCTGAAATCGTCAGTGTGTCAGAATTTAGTATTGACTTCGAAATATTTTCAAAAACTATCCTTAAGGCATTAAATTTTGCCTTTAGGATATATTATAGATTTGGAAGTTATGTTTCCAATATATCAAACGGTTCATGATTTAGACGTTCCTACATCAAGATACAATAGTTTTGGTGAAGTCATTGCAAATCTAAAATCGTCGCCGTGTCCGAATTTAATATTGACTTCGAACTATTATCTGAAACTATCCTTAAGGTATTAAATTTTGCATTTTATATGTTATAGATTTGCAAGTTAAGTTTTCAAAAAATCAAACGGTTTGTGATTTTGACTGTGCTACACCAAGAAATGATTTTTTTGGTGAGACTGCGCAAATCTGAAATTTTCAATGTGGTGGAATCAAAAGTTGGTTTCAAAAATATTATTTGGGGCGATTCGGAAGGTGTTTGATTCTAAATTTTGAATATATTCAAGATATTGAAGTCTAATATTCGAGATATCAAACGGTTCATGTAACGACCCGACCGATCGTTTTGAGCCTTTGCACTTCGCTCTCCAATTCTCGGGCATGTCTAGCCCCGTATTATGCATTATGACTTATGTAAATCGTTGGCTTTGGTTTCAGGGTAATCGAAATGAATTTGGATGAACAATTCTCAGTTGAAGCTTGAAATTTGAAAGGTTTGACCAAGTTTTGACTTGTTTTAGATGATCTCAGAATGTGGATTTTATGGCTTGGATAGCTTCGTTAGGTGATTTGGGACTTAGGAGTGTGTCCGGAATATTTTTGTGATGTCTGATGTAGAATTAGACTTGAATTGGCGAAAGTTAGTTTTTGGCAATTTCCGGTTGATAGTGGAAAATAGGCTATCGGGGTCGGAATGGAATTCCGACAGTTGGAACAGGTTCGTAATGTCATTTTGGATATGTTTGCAAAATTTCAGGTCAATCGGAGTTGTTTTGGATAGTTTCGGCGTCGTTGGTGGAATGTAGGAATTTCAAAGTTCATAGGCTTGAATTTGATGTGATTTTGGTGTTTTGATGTTGTTTTTGGTGTTTCGAAGGCTCGACTAAGTTTGAATGATGTTATGGGACGTGTTGGTATATTTGTTGAGATTTTCGAGGGCCTCCGGTGGATCTCGAAAGTTTAACGGATCAATTTAGACTAGAAGAAAAGCTGCTGCATGTTTTCACAGCAGCATGGACAGTAACTCGGGTGAACAGTAACTCGGGTGAACAGTACTCGGGTGAACAGTAAAACGCGTGAGCAGTATTTAAATAAACCCTCCGCGACCATTAAACCCTTTTACACCATTTTTCAACGGGAAAGGAGCTTTGAGGCGATTTTAAAGAGAGGAATTCATTTTTCTCCATTGAGGTAAGGATTTTGGACCCCAAAACTCGATTATTTGTGATTAAGGAACAAAATATCAGTGTTTAATTCATGAAACTCAATAGAAAAAGGTGGAGTTAGGGCTTGAGATTATGAGACCTTCTAGGGATGATTTGAGGGGTCAAACGAACTCCGATTTTCGAGTTCTTTATATGTACGAAATTGTGAGATGATGAATAACATTTTGGTATAGTGTTTGTCTAGTTCCGGGATGCGGGCCTAAGGTCGGGTTTTGACTGATTTCGGGTTTTGTGCTTAAAATCGATATTTTTCAATTGGAATTCATTCATTTAGCATAATTTGATGATAAAAATCTGAACTTGGTAGATTTGGAGCACTCGGAAGTTGGTTCGAGTGGCAAGCGTGTTGCAGAGTAGCTTTTCGGGCTAGTTCGAGGTGAGTAATGATTTTAAATGCTGTCCTGAGGGTATGAAACCCCGTAATATCACAGCGTTCGGCTATGTTGAGGTGAGACACACGCTAGATGACAAGCGTGGGGTCGTGCACCGTTGGGGATTCTGACTTAGTCCATCCCGAATGACTATTTTACTGCGTATTTGACAGTTAATTATTTAATATTATTATATTTTGTGCTAAATGCCATATATGAGCTTCGTGCCAGCTGTTTGAACCCTTAGGGGATTTTAAATGATATTTTCCTCACTGTTTGATTTCATACTGGTGCTCAGTCATGCTATATTTTGACTATTTTCAAAACTCAGCAATGTTACTCTGTTTTATGCACATTAAATGATATTTTTAAAGACATTTTGAGCTCAGCTTCATATTTTACTGTGGCTCGAGGGGCTTATGAGATTCTGACTGAGTAAGGCCGAGGGCCTGTATTGTGAGGATACTTTTAGGTCGGGCTGCACGCCGCAGCGGTGATATACTGATTATGATAATAAGGCCGAGGGCCTGAGATTGTACGCCAAGAGGTGGCTTGAGATTTATATGAGGCCGAGAGCCTGTTTATGATGCCACGAGATGGCCTGATATTGCGCTTGGGCCGTACGGGGCCCCTCCCGTAGTCTGTACACCCCAGTGAGTGCGGGTACCCATTATGATATGAGATATAGCCCGAGGGGCTGGGATTGTTCTGTGATATTGCCCGAGGGGCTGATTCTGTTGTTACTGTGCCCGAGGGCAGTTCTTATGTGTTTACCTTTTCTAGTTCTTTTTCCTGTATATTGTTTGACTGTTAAAAGGTGTTTATGAGATCTCACTGCTTAATTATATTTATTGATTTTGTTAAGCCTACTTTAGCTTAATGTTGTGCCTTACGTGGTTTTATAGTACTCAGTCTTTATTTATTTTATTACTCACTGAGTTGGAGTACTCACTTTACTCCCTGCACACCAGTGTGCAGATTCGGGCGCTACAGGTCCTGCTCCTGAGGGTTGATAGTTCCAGCAGGTCTTCGAAGATTTACTAGGTAGCTGCTTGGCGATTCGTAGCCCAGTGCATTCTCCCTCTATCTTAGTTTCTTTTGATTCAGTTATGTCGTAGTGGATTAGACTTCAGACTTTTAATTTTTGTTTTAGATGCTCATGACTGGTGACACCCCGATGTCGGGCAGTGTTGGTTTTCTTTTCGCAACTTATACTGTTATTTTGGGATTTTATTCCTATTAAAGAATTATTTTAACCGCTTAAAGTGAATTGGATGTGTGTCGGCTGGCCTTGTCTTCACGAGAGGCGCCATTACGACTGGGTTTGGGTTTAGGGTCGTGACAAGTTGGTATCAGAGCCTAGGTTACATAGGTCTCACGAGTCATGAGCAGGTTTAGTAGAGTCTCGCGGATCGGTACGTAGACGTCTGTATTTATCCTCGAGAGGCTGCAGAACCTTTAGGAAAAAATTCACATTCCCGAACTCTTATCGTGCGTCCTTGATTCAGTTGAAATATAACTCTTTGAATTCCTTCCACGCATTCGTATGCACGAACGAGCGCTTAGTATTAGATGTGCATCGGTGGCTTGTGATTCCCTGATTGCGGGGCGGGATGTGATCACTGTGTGCTGATGTTGGGCCAGTCTAGAGGACTCGAGGCCGGGTTTTTGCGTATAGCTTGAGCACCGAGGTGCTGATTGTGTGAGAACGTGTTTTTGAACTTATATGTTCGGTAGTGTCCCTATTAGTAGAAGTGATGGCTGGATAGTTACGTGATGAGTATGTTATGACTGCGAGGTGTATTCATATGATTTGGAAGTGACGAGAAGGGTCTGCTGGAGGATAGAAGAACTATTAGGTACTTGATTTTCATCTCGATTTGAGGTATAGCCCCGAGTTATGGGTGTGTGAAGAATCTTTTCATGTTTCCTAGGTGGGAGTGAAGTAAATTTCATGTTGCGGTATGAGTTCAGACTCAGGAAGATCAAGCGACTGTGTAATGTCTATGACGGTGGAAGGTATACTGAAATGTTAGTTTGAGTTAAAATAGGTGGGTTACCTCCTGCGAAGTGTTTTGAAGTTGTGTGATCCTTATGCTGTATGTTAGAAGATCTCATTTACAAGTGAAAGATATGTGTTACAATTTAAATTTGGGTCGCTTAAGAGAGTGGGTTTAACTGTTGTGAGAGTGAATGCGAGATTTGTAGAGGATTTAAAGTACTAGATGGTCGGTGTTTCACGAGTTTATGAAGGATCGAGTATAATCTCACTATAGTATTATGGCGGTAATAGAGTAAAAGCATTATAAGTTATTGTGTGTGTTTTGATCTATGGCTTCGAGCCAAGTGGGGGAGACTGCTATTGATTAGTTGGTTGCACGGTTATGTGCTATGTTGGTTCCAGTTTGAGACGTACAGGTGAATCAGTTATGGCTTGCGGAGGTTGAGATCGAGGATGGCTCGAGTAAAGGAATTTATTTTTAAAATGTTATATTATGCTTCATAAGGTGTATGAGAATCACGGAGGGTCTTGAGTGGTTATTAGTGAAGGATGATCGGTGCATAGAGCAGGAAGTTGATTGGTCGTAGATGAGGTTACATTCTGCGGTGTCGAAGTGCTAATGAGGTACATGTTGTTCGGTTCATTTGATTAGTCTAATTGCGGTTGGAGTAGAGTGGATGACTCTCGAGAATGGTCCTAATGGGTTCAAGATTCTACATGCAATAATTGGAGATTTCCATGTTGTATGTGTTGCTAGAAACTGAGTTTGCACTGGAAGGTGTCAAGACTAGTAGTACTTCTATATCGTTTTGGGGTTCTTTATATCAGTATCGGGAAGGTAAAGGTAATGGCTTTGGATTCGCAGGAAGTCCTTTCAGGGTACGTATTTTGAATGGGGTGCTTTTGGGAATATTTAAGAGAGAATTCAGCGGCTTATGAGCCTTAGTGGTATGGTTCTACGTTAAAGTTTGTGGGGCAAGTTTTAGTTAAGGATAGTGATGTACTAGCAAGGAAACATATGAATTTGAAGGTAATTCGGAAGGAACTCAGAGGATTAGGACAACTTGGTAGTAGGCTGGATCGGCATGGTAATGGATATGATCGGTTCTTGGGTGCTGATGAAGTGGTGGGTTTCCATAGGTGTTTCGTGCCAATTCTCTTAGGTTTTGATAGCTTGTGTAGCTTGGTTGAGTTAGAAGGAGTCAGTCCTGATGGTTCAATTTTGTGCCAAAGGGGGTTCGTAGAGTTCTTATCGATTCCTACCACGGTTAGAGATGTGTGTTTTATTCTGGCATGAGGAGCATGGGATGTATAGTGATTTTCTCCTAGATGGGATCGAATGGAAAAGTTCTTGGCTGGTTGAGTACGTAGTTGCTTGTAGCTCGAAGGGGATTATGAAGTTCTCATATTTATCATAGGATGGTATGGTATATACGGTATGTTGTGTAGGATTGAGATTTGCATGTGTAAGGTCACGGTTCAGTTCTGAGAGGAAGGTCATAAATTCTTAAGCAGCATGGACAGTTTCTGATGACTAGATAAATGATATTACTAACTGGTATGGCTTGATGAGAGTATACATTTTAGAAAGGGCGTTGGGTTTGAGTTGAGGATACTTCATTAGTATTGCGGCGCTCTCTTGTTGGATCAACTGCTGATGTTCGAGTTTGCTTGGTGGCACAGACGAATTATAGGAGTACCTCTCGTGGAGTGATTGGGTATTAGAGGTGCAGTATGTATTCAGACGGCGGAAATGGGATCGGATATGGTGATTCGTGTGCTTTATGGACTTGGAGACCCGAGTGGATCCTTTGTTGCTTGGGTATGTTAGATTTGGGATGTGATATTAAGTATAGACTTGTTGTCTCAGTGTTTTGTTATTCTGGGTTGTTGCGCTAAGACGACGACGTTGGCTATGCCGGGAATGCCACGGATTTAGTGGCGAGATTCCACGTTGTAACGACCCGACCGGTCATTTTGAGCTTTTGCACTTTGATCGTCAGTTCTCGGGCATGACTTGCCCCGTGTAATGCATTATGACTGATGTAGATCGTTGGTTTTGGTTTTCAGGAAAATCGGAATGAGTTTGGAAGAACAGTCTCAATTGAAAGATTTGAATTTGAAAGGTTTGACCAAGAGTTGACTTATCTATATATGAGCTCGGATCGGAATTTTTATTATTTGGTTAGCTTCGTTGGGTGATTTCGACTTAGGAGTGTGACCGGAATTTGTTTTGGAGGTCCGGTGTAGAATTAGGCTTGAATTGGCGAAGTTAGTATTTTGGCGATTTCCGGTTGGTAGGTGAGATTTTGATCTAAGGGTCGGAATGGAATTTCGAGAGTTGCTGTAGCTTCGTTATGTCATTTTTGATGTGTGTGCAAAATTTCAGGTCATTCCGACGTCGTTTGATCGGGTTTTTGATCGAAAGTGTATTTCAGAAGTTTTTGGAAACTTAGGCTCGAATTCGATGAATTTCGAGTAGTTTGATGTTGTTTGAGGTGTTTTAATGATTGGAACAAGTTTGAATGAGGTTTTAGGGCGTGTTGGTGTTTTCGGTTGAGGTCCCGGGGGCCTCGAGTGAGTTTCGGATGGTCAATCGGACCATTTTTGGCATTTTGGAGTTGCAGATTTTCAGCTCAGCTGTTGTAGAAGAAATGGCCTTTGCGATCTCGTGAAATCCCTCGCGATCGCATAGAGGGATTTTTCGTTGGCCCAGGTTTGCTCTTCGCGTTCGCAGTGATGGGTTCGTGTTCGCGTAGTTTTGGAGGTGGAAGCTTCGGGATCGCGGTTGTGTGTACGCGTTCGCGTATAAGGATTTGGTGACCCAATGGATTTGTTCTCCGCGTTCGCGTAAGTTTGGGAAAAAGAGCATCGCGTTCACGGAGGGGGCATCGCGTTCGCATTGAGTATTTTTGAAGCCTTGGATTTTTGTGCTTCGCGATCGCGTGGCCTTGGTCACGATCGCGAAGAAGGATTTGGAGTTGCTGGGTGGAATGTTTTTAAGTCACCTTGTCCGCGATTTTGGGTCTATTTTTACCCATGGCTGGTCGTTTTTGGAGATTTTTGGAGGAGTTGAAAGAGCGATTCAAGAGTAATCGACTTGAGCTAAGAATCTTGGTCTTCAAACATGATTATATTGTGAAATCCACCTAGAAATTCATGGAAACTAAGCCTAAAATTGAAGAACTAGGGCTTGAGAAATTTGGACTTTGAAATTGGGATTTGAAGGACCATTTGAGGTCGGAACTGAGAACTTTTGATACGTATGAACTCGTGGGAAGATAAGGAATCTAATGATGTGAAAATTTCTGAGTTTCGAGAAGTGGGCCCGGGGCTCGGGTTTCGGTAATTTCGGGATTTGTGCCCGTAATTGATTGTTTTCGCTTGGGCTTTGTTCCCTTAGAATATTGTGATGTATTCGCTCTGATTTGGGTAGATTCGACGCGCGTGGAGGCCGATCTGAGGAACAAAGGTGTCGCGAGCTAGAGATTTCGTCGGTTCGAGGTGAGTAATGATTGTAAATGATATCCTGAGGGTTTAAACCCCGGATTGCACATCGTAGTGCTATGTTGAGTTGACTTGCACGCCGGATAGCGAGCATGGGGTAGAGCACCGTTGGGGATTGTGACTTGGTCTGTCCCGATTGATGATTTTATTGCGTATTTGACTGAAACTTATTTGTTATCATCATGATTTGGGCTGATTTCCATATTTAGGCTTCGTGCCAATTATTTGAACCCTTCGGGGAGTTTTTATCACTGTTTTCCTCACTATTTTGACTTATATATGAATTCAGTCCTGTTGATATCTATTGTTTTACAAACTCGGCCACCCTTACTCAGATTTGAAACTTAAATGATATTTTTAAATGATATTTTGGGCTGAGAACTACTGTTTTACAAATGCTCGAGGGGCTTGCGATGATTTTCGGATTGAGTGAGGCCGAGGGCCATATGTGAGGATATGCTGAGTGATATGAGGACGAGGGCCTGAGATACTTTACATGCCACGAGGTGGCCTGAGCGATGGGAGGCCGAGTGATGTGAGGCTGAGTGCCGAGTGATGATGCCACGAGGTGGCTTGATATAGCGCTTGGGCCGTAAGGGGCCCCTCCGGAGTCTGCACACCCAGAGTGAGCGTGGGTACCAGTAAGATCTAATAGTGAGCCCGAGGGGCTGATACTATGCTGAGTGACTGATACTGAGCCTGAGGGGCTGATACTGTTCTGAGAGTAATCTGAGAGAGAGAGAGAGAGAGCCCGAGGGGCTGAGAGTGTTATGGGAGTTAGCCCGGAGGGCTGGTACTGTTTTTGAGATATTGCCCGAGGGGCGAACTTTTATTTTGCTCATCTTGCATATTTATTTGCCTTTTTACCTGTTATGTTGTGGTATTTGTGCCCGAGGGGCGGATTTTCTGTGCTTATCGGCACTATACTGTTTTGAAATCATTTCGTAACTGTTGTAAAGATCATTTTCAAAAGAGATTTAAACTGAGCCAAGATATTTCTAAGGATTTCACAACTCCACTGCTTTCTCAAAGGATTGTACACTGCTTCTATACAGCATGTTGGTTGCTTTACGTGATTTCTTACTGCTCAGTTGTTATTTACCTTTATTACTCACTGAGTTGGAGTACTCACTTTACTCCCTGCACCTCGTGTGTAGATGCAGGTATTTATTCACCCGGTAGCGGGTTTTTGGCTGATCAGAGGCTGAGATATGGGAGTTTAGCGAGGTGACTGCCACCATTCGCAGCATCGTTTTTCTCCATTTCGTTCATTATTCCTGTTTCGTGTACTTTTAGTCCTTGTAGTTGTATTTACACTCTATTAGATGCTCGTGACTTGTGACACCCCGATTAGGGCTGTGTTGGGTTATACTTCTGCTAATTAATGTCATTAAATCATATTTAAACTGCTTATGAACTGTTTAATTGCTTAAAGAAGGTGTTCGGTAATGGTCTGGCTAGCCTTGTCTTCACGAGAGGCGCCATCACGACTGGAGTGGGGTTTGGGTCGTGACAAGTTGGTATCAGAGCCTAGGTTACTAGGTCTCATGAGTCATGAGCAGGTTTAGTAGAGTCTCGCGAATCGGTACGGAGACGTCTGTATTTATCCTCGAGAGGCTGTAGAACCTTTAGGAAAACTTCAC
>NW_017672591.1:39754-90804 GCF_001879085.1 Nicotiana attenuata
GGAATATTTGAGAGAGTATTCAGCGGCTTATGGGTCTTAGTCAGTGTGGTTTTTATGCTGGGGTCTCGTGTGGTAAGCCTGGGTTGGGGCATTGTGGTGCTACAGCAAGAGGGAATATCAAGTTGATGATGAATCGGAAGGAAATTTAGATAGACGGAGTAGCTTGATAGTAGACCGAATCGGTATGGTAAGGGTATGATTAATTCTTTGTATGTGTTCGAGGTAATGGGATTCTTACAGGTATTTTGCAGCAATGCTCTTGGGTTTTGATGGCTTGCTTAGCTTGGTCTAGTTAGAAGGATTCAGTCCTGGCAGTTTAATTTGTGCAAACGGAGTTGGGAGAGTTCTTGTCGATTTCTACCGTGGTTGGAGAAGTGCATTTTCTACGAATGTGAGAGGCACGGGATGTGTAATGATTTTCTTCTAGATGGGATCAATGGAAGTTCTTGACTAGTTGAGTGCGTAGATGTCTGTGGCTCGGAAGGGAGATAAAAGTTTTCATGTTATCCTTGGATGGTATGGTATATGTAGTATGTTGTGGAGGACCGAGACTGGCGTGTGCTAGGTTACAGTTCAGTTCTGAAAGGAAGTTCATAAAACTCTTAGGTAACGGGTAGCTTCGGATAATCAAGGAAATGGTACTGCTAATTGGAAGTGATTTGACGGGAGTAAATGTCTCAGAAAAGGGTAATGTCATTAAACTGATGATACTTCGGTAGTATTGCGGCACTTTCTTGTTGGGTCGACTGGTGGTATTCGGGTTTGCTTGGTGGCACAGGGAAAATTTTAGAGTATCTATCGTAGAATGATTGGGTATTAAAGGTGTGCATGTGTTCGGACGGAGAAATTGGGATCGGATATGATGATTCATGTGCCGTGTGGATGTGGAGACGGAAGTTCTCATATACAGGCTATGATGTGGTTGTAGATCGTGTGTATCGGCACTATTTAGCAACTACCGGGATTTGGAGACCCGAGTGGATTTTTCTTTGCTTGGTATGTTAGATTTTGGATATGATATTGGGGTGTAGACTGGTAGTCTTAGTGCTGGGTTATTCTGGACTATTGTGCTATGGGCCATGCTGGAAATGCCACGGGTTGAGTGGCGAGGTGCGTCGGATCATGTTCCAGCAGAGTGGTTTATATTTCAAAGACCCAGCGGACGGCTGGGAAGGATTGCTTTTCTTAATTGGGCCTTCGTGATGGATGTCAGTGCAGAGGTATCTACCATTGATTCAGTTCCGATGTTGAGGGACTTTTCGGATGCGTTTCTTGTGGCCAGGCATGTCACCGGGCAGGGTTGTTGATTTCAGTATTGATTTGGTGCCGGGCACCGTATCGTAGGGCACCGGCAAAGTTGAGGAGTTGTGATGACAGCTTCAGGATTTCCTTAATAAAGAGTTTGTTGGTAGGCCAATGTGGATGCGTGTCCTAGCTTGAGTCGTCTTGGTTGGCTCCGAGTTGTATGGTTGAGGGATATGTGGATTCAATTGTTATTGAGCCTGTTGGTAAACTAGGAGATCTATGAGTTGCCTTCTGTGTTGCGAGACGTTATGATTTGTTGGTTATGGGCACATATGGTGCGGTTCTGTTGGGGTTCGTAGTGGAAGTCGAGCGGGAAGAGTAATCGGGAGTTGCTCGGTGAATGGCGTATTGGTTATGTTCTATCGGGTTGCGTGGTATGTGTTACTTGTTTCACCATGGGTGTAATAGTTTGTTTCGATTTTCGACATCAAATTGTGCGTGGTTGTCAATTTCGAGCATAGTGACTTGAGGTGTCTCATGTGGAGCAGTGTTTGGATAGGATCGCGCATTGCGGTGAAGCTACGTGGAAATATGACTTTGCGGGTTAGATTCGTGTGTTCTATTCTATGATGTGAGACGCGTTCTCAGTCTTGTGTTGTGGTGGTACTGGTGAGCTTGAGGTACAACTCTTTCATTTGAGTCGTTTTCATGATTGGGTATGTTCGGACCGTTGCTTAGTGGTGCGCGTATTATGCTAGTTGTGGCTTAGGCCTCTCTTGATGTGTCATGTCACCAGAGTGGTGTGTCGAATTAGAGGAGATCGTTGGGATCATTAATGAATACGATCGGATTCGATTTCAGCATGTTGGAAGGCTAATATCAAGGTTCGGCTCGAAAATTTGCTATGGTAATTGCCAGAGGAGAAATGGCTTCATGAATGGTCGATCTAAGAAATGGTTATGGTTTATTACGTGCTTCATTGATCGTTGGCAGTATATGAAAGTGTTGGAATGAGAATTTAGCTGATAAGAGGTTTTCTATCGATAATTGGTTGTTGTGGACAGCCGCTGTGAATGGAAGTTATCGCTACATGTGTTTGAGTTATGTGGTATATCATATAATTGCACCTGAGGTTGCAGGCATGGGCTGCTAGAGCTAGTTCGGGTCCATTCAGAGTATAAGTGTGAGGTTTTGATTGTATTGATGGTTTCAGAAGTGAAAATGTGGTTCTATGATTTACAGGCTAGGTTGGGTTGCGTAATTTCAGTTTCTATGTGTTATCAGACCTATATGAGACAGGGTGACGTGGGATCACCCCCAGGTATATGCTTGGTAAGGTTATTCAGCCATTGATGGGCTTCTAGAACAACTCTGGGAACGTTCGAGGACGAACGTGTGTTTAAGTGGGGGAGGATGTAACGACCCGACCGGTCGTTTTGAGCTTTTGCACTTTGATCGCCAGTTCTCGGGCATGACTTGCCCCGTGTAATGCATTATGACTGATGTAGATCGTTGGTTTTGGTTTTCAGGAAAATCAGAATGAGTTTGGAAGAACNATTGATGTGTTGAGTGTTTATGATTGAACAGTTTGAATGAGGTTTAGGCGTGTTGGTGTTTTTGGTTGAATTCCTGGGGGCCTCGGGTGAGTTTCGGATGGTCAATCGGACCATTTTTGGCATTTTGGAGTTGCGGATTTTCATCTCAGCTGTTGCAGAAGAAATGGCCTTCGCGATCGCGTGAAGTCCCTCGCCATCGCGTAGAGGGATTTTTCGTTGGCCCAGGTTTTCTCTTCGTGTTCGCAGTGATGGGTTCACGTTCTCGTAGTTTTGGAAGTGGAAGCTTCGCGATTGCGGTTGTGTGTACGCGTTCGCGTTTAAGGATTTGGGGACCCAGTGGATTTCTTTTCCGCGTTCGCATAGGCTGGTCTGCATTCGTGTAAGTTTGGGAAAAAGAGCATCGCGTTCGCGGAGGGAGCATCGCGTTCGCATTGAGTATTTTTGAAGCCTTAGATTTTTGTGCTTCGCGATCGCGTGGCCTTGGTCGCGATCACGAAGAAGGATTTGGAGTTGCTGGGCAGAATGTTTTTAAGTCACCTTGTCCGCGATTGTGGGTCTATTTTCACCCATGGCTGTTCGTTTTAGGAGATTTTTGGAGGAGATGAAAGAAAGATTCAAGAGTAATCGACTTGAGGTAAGAATCTTGGTCTTAAAACTTGATTATATTGTGAAATCCACCTAGAAATTCATGGAAACTAAGCCTAAAATCGAAGAACTAGGGCTTGAGAAATTTGGACTTTGAAATTGGGATTTGAAGGACCATTTGAGGTCGGAATTGAGAACTTTTGATATGTATGAACTCGTGGGAAGATAAGGAATCTAATGATGTGAAAATTTCTGAGTTTCGAGAAGTGGGCCCGGGGCTCAGGTTTAGGTAATTTCGGGATTTGTGCCCGTAAATTATTGTTTTTGCTTGGGCTTTGTTCCCTTAGCATATTGTGATGTATTCGCTCTGATTTTGGGTAGATTCGACGCGCGTGGAGGCCGATCTGAGGAGCAAAGGCGTCGCGAGCTAGAGATTTCGCCGGTTCGAGGTGAGTAATGATTGTAAATGATATCCTGAGAGGTTGAAACCCCGGATTGCACATCGTAGTGCTATGTTGAGGTGACTTGCACGCCGTATAGCGAGCGTGGGGTAGAGCACCGTTGGGGATTGTGACTTGGTCCGTCCCGATTGATGATTTTACCGCGTATTTGACTGAAACTTATTAGTTATCATCATGATTTGGGCTGATTGCCATATTTGGGCTTCGTGCCAATTATTTGAACCCTTCGGGGAGTTTTTATCACTGTTTTCCTCACTGTTTTGACTTATACATGAACTCGGTCCTGTTGATATCTATTATTTTACAGACTCAGCCACCCTTACTCAGATTTGAAACTTAAATGATATTTTGGGCTGAGAACTACTGTTTTACAAATGCTCGAGGGGCTTGTGATGATTTTTGGATTAAGTGAGGCCGAGGGCCATATGTGAGGATATGCTGAGTGATATGAGGTCGAGGGCCTGAGAAACTTTACATGCCACGAGGTGGCCTGAGCGATGGGAGGCCGAGTGATGTGGGGCCGAGTGCCGAGTGATGATGCCACGAGGTGGCTTGATATAGCGCTTGGGCCGTAAGGGGCCCCTCCGGAGTCTGCGCAACCACAGTGAGCGCGGGTACCCATATGATCTGAGAGTGAGCCCGAGGGGCTGATACTATGCCGAGTGATCGATACTGAGCCCGAGGGGCTGATACTATTCTGAGAGCGATCTGAGAGAGAGAGAGAGAGAGAGAGAGCCCAAGGGGCTGAGAGTGTTCTGAGAGTGAGCCCGGAGGGCTGGTACTGTTTTTGAGATATTGCCCGTGGGGCGAACTTTTATTTTGCTCATCTTGCATATTTATTTGCCTTTTTACCTGTTATGTTGTGGTATTTGTGCCCGAGGGGCGGATTTTCTGTGCTTATCGGCACTAACTGTTTTGAAATCATTTCGTAACTGTTGTAAAGATCATTTTCAAAAGAGATTTAAACTGAGCCAAGATATTTCTAAGGATTTCACAGCTCCACTGCTTTCTCAAAGGATTGTACACTGCTTCTATACAGCATGTTGGTTGCTTTACGTGATTTCTTACTGCTCAGTTGTTATGTACCTTTGATACTCACTGAGTTGGAGTACTCACTTTACTCCCTGCACCTCGTGTGCAGATGCAGGTATTTATTCAATCGGTAGCGGGTTTTTGGCTGATCAGAGGCTGGATATAGGAGTTTAGGGAGGTGACTGCTAGCGTTCGCAGCATCATTTTTCTCCCTTTCATTCATTATTCCTGTTGCGTGTACTTTTAGACCTTGTAGTTGTACTTACACTCTAATAGATTCTCGTGACTTGTGACACCCCGATTAGGGCTGTGTTAGGTTGTACTTTCGCTAATTAATGCCATTAATCATATTTAAACTGCTTATGAACTGTTTAATTGCTTAAAAGAGGTGTTCGGTAATGGTATGGCTGGCCTTGTCTTCACGAGAGGCGCTATCACGACTGGAGTGGGGTTTGGGTCGTGACAGACGTATTATGTTCCCAGTAAGGTGGTTTCATTTTTGAAGACCCAACAGATGGCTGGGGAGGGCTGTCTTTCTTACTTGGCCTTCGTGATGGATGGCAGTGCAGAGACTCCTACCATGATTCAGTTCCGGTGGCGAGGGATTTTTTGGATGTGTTTCCTGCTGTCGGGCATGTCGCCGGACAGGGTTGTTGATTTTGGTAAGGATTTGGTGCCGGGCACCGTATCGTATGGCACCGGCGGAGTTAAAGCAGTTGAATGAGCAGCTTTAGGATGTGTGTTCTACATCGAGTCGGCTTGGTTGACTCCGAGTTTTATTGTTGAGGGATGTGTTGACTCGATTGTTAGTGAGCTTATTAGTGATCTGGGGAGATCTATGAGTTACCTTTCCGTGTCGCGAGGAGCTGGGATTGGTTGGTCATAGGCACATGTGGTGCGGTTTTATTGGGGTCTCTCAGTGGAATTTGAGCGGGAAGAGTATTGGGTATTACTCGGCGGATGACGTTTCAGTTGTGTTCTTTCGGGTTTGTGTGATGTTATGTCAATTGTTTCTCCGTGGTTATGGTGATTTGCTTTTGGTTCTAGACATCAAATTGCGCGTGGTTGTCGATTTGAGCATAATGACTTGAGGTGTTTCATGTGGATCAGTGTTTGGATGGAGTCGCGCATTAGAGCGAAGTTATGTGGAGGTATGATCCTTCGGGCTAGATTCGTGCGTTCTGTTTCTACGAGGTGTGATGGGTTCTCAGCATTTGGTGTGGTGGTACTGGTAAACTTGCGGTACAGCTCTCTCATTTGAGTCATTTTCATGATTTGAGTACGTTCAGATTGTTGCTTATTGGTGCGCGGATTGCACGAGTTGTGTCTTAGATTGTATTGGTGTGTCATGTCACCAGAGTAGTTGTGTTGGAATTAGATGAGATTGTTGGGATCTAGAATGAATACAAACGGATTCGGTTTTAGCGTGTTGGAGGGATAATATCGATGTTCGGCTAAGAAAATTGCTATGGTCCTTGCTAAAGGAGAAGTGGCTTCACAAATGGTTGATCTAAGGAGTAGTTATTGTGAGGCCCCGTAAAAAATTTTTTGGCTCAAAACCTAGTATCTAGTGGTGTCGACTCCGAATATGTGTTAGGAATGCGTAGAATTCTTCGCGGCAAGCTTGCCGCGGTTCGGACCCTTGGTATTGATCTAAGCTTGTAAAAAAAAACAAAAAAAAATCAAAAGAATCAATTTTTCCAGAAAATGCCATTCTGCGGCCCAGAATGCGGTCGCAGATCTAGTATGCGGACCGCATTCCTACCGCAGAGTGAAACAGAAGAGTTGTCAAAATTAATGTTGAAAATGCGGTCTATTATGCGATCGCATGACCAATATGCGGACCGTATAAATGAAGGTCAGTTCTGCGGTGCACAATGCGACCGCATAACAGGAATGCGGACCGCATAACAGGAATGCGGACCGCATTCCTGTCGCAGACCCAAACACAATCATCAGAGTTTTGGGAGCAATTCTGCGGTCCAATCTACGGACCGCATTTCAGTTCTGCGATCGCAGAA
Organism: Nicotiana attenuata; assembly: GCF_001879085.1. NCBI lineage: Eukaryota > Viridiplantae > Streptophyta > Magnoliopsida > Solanales > Solanaceae > Nicotiana > Nicotiana attenuata. The sequence goes on from NW_017672591.1 coordinate 46,655, forward strand.
TGCGATTGCAGATCTTGCTCGGGCTTCTATTTTCTAAATTTTATACCCGACCCCCTTTTAATAAAACACCCCCAGCCCCTCATTTTTAACGACCTTCTGCACAAAATAAGAGAGAGGAAGAGAGAGTCTTGAGAGAGAAAGTCATCTTCTCCAAATTTGATTCTTCAAATCCATCCGGGCCGGGAAATTTCAAGCTTATCTTTATCCCCCCTTTTTCTTGCAGGTAACATCCCTAACCCTTTTCACTGAATTTCTGGTTTAAACTAGGGGGGGGGGAGTCTCATGCATTGGCTTTTGAAAATAGTGGTTGAACTCATACATGCATGTCATTCTATAACCTAAAACCTAGTGAGAGTAATTGGGTAGGAGTAAAAGATGGTACAAAGATGGGTTGATGACCTAAATAAGTTTGAGTAGAAATTGTGAACTTCTTTTATAAGTCATACGCGTTAACTTGTCCACTAGATTGACGTTGCTAGACCATTTGGTGAATTGGAAATAGAAGTTAAAAGGGAGTTCGGCTCCAGGTATGTATGACTAACTTTGAACTTGTAAAATCGCCTTGTTTATGTGTTTGAGTGCTTGGTATGTGATTTCTACGTGATTTGTTTGTGAAATTCCTGTGATTGGTATGGTTGAGTGATTGTGGTTGTGCCTTCGCTATATTGATGCAAGTAATTAGAAATAAACCACGTTTGCGATTGTGAACGTGCTATGTGGTAAGAACTGTGAAACAAGTAATGGAAGGAAATGGGAATTGATGTGATCGGAATGACTGTGGTAGTAACATATGTGGTTTGTCGTGGGAAATTATCGTCGTGACCTATCAATGCATATGAGTAGTGGAATACATGGAAATGGTATTGATGGCTATGGAAGTTCATGTAAATTGTTGTTGTTGTTCCTTGAGGGTCATTGTTGTTGTTTCTTGAGGATTGTTGTTGTTATTCTTTGTGAATTGTTGTTGTTGTTGTGTTGTTTGTGAATTGTGATTGTTCGGTGGGATCGAGTTGCGCGCCGCAACACGAAGAAATAAGGTGTGGGTTGTGGTGATAAGGGTGGCCGAGGTAATAAGGGTGGCCGAGGTAATAAGGTTGGAAAGCGATCGAAATCGCTATTGAAATGAACTATGAACAAATTGTGAAATTATTGATGTGGAAATATGGAAGGGGAAACAGGAGAGATTGTAAACTTGTTGGATTGCTCTTTCTTTGTGGATTTGATTGTTATTTCCATCACAATTACATGCTTGTTTATGGAGGAGAGATTGTATACCTGTTGGCTTAATTGTTCCCTCCTTGTGGACTTGATTGTCGCTTTTATTACTGCTACTTACTTGCTTATGGTTCGAGTTTACTTGGAGCAAAGTTTGTTCATACATACCAGTACAATTCAAATGTACTGACGTCCCTTTTGTCGGGGGCGCTGCATTCGTGTTATGATTGTAGGTGGATCCGTAGCAGGTACTCCAGTCCACCGATCGTAGCTCCCCTTCGTCATCCATCAGCTTTTTGGTGAGCCCCTTTCCTCTCGGGGCCCTGCGTGGTTCAGGCCACATTGTTTCCAGAGTTTTAGTTTATTTTGTGTAAGGTATAGCCGGAGTCTTGTTACCGGCAAATACTGTATTATCCTGTTGTACTATTAGAGGCTCCGTGGACAGTAGATGTGGGTTAGAAACTTGCGTAGATCCGTGTTTTCATACATTGGTAACGAGTTGGTGATTTCATTACTATTATGTAAGTATATATGTGTTTTGTAAATTAAAAAGTGTTCTTAATTAATTATTTGGCAAATTCTTGGAATAATTGAGTAAGGAAAACATGGGGTAACATGTGGGTTAGGAAAGGCATCCAGGTTCGCTTGGCTGGGGCTACCCGGTCGGGCGCCGGTCATGTCCCTCGAATTTGGGGCATGACAGTTATGATTTCCTATGTGTTTCATTTATCATTGGCAGTATACGGAAGTGTTGGGGTGAGTCTTTATTTGATAAAAGGCTTACTATCGAAATTCAGATGTTTTGAGCAACTACTGTGATTAAAAGTTATCGCTTTCAGTGTTTAAGTTAAGTGGTATATCATGTAATTGCACCTGAGGTTGCCGATATGGGTTATTACAGCTTGTTCGGGCTTATCGAGAGTATAAATGTGAGATTCTAATCTTGTAGATGATTTCAGAAGTGGAAATGTGGTTCTAAGGTTGATGGGCTAGGTTGATTGTGAAATATAAGTTACATTGTGTTATCGGACCTATATGAGATAGGGTGACATAGGATCACCCCTAGGTATGTGTATGGTAAGGTTATTCAGTAATTGATTGGGTTTTGGAACAACTATGGGAACGTTCGAGGACGAACGTATGTTAAAGTGGGGGAGGATGTAACGACCCGACCGGTCATTTTGAGCTTTTGCACTTCGCTCCCCAATTATCGGGCATGTCTATCCCCGTATTATGCATTATGACTTATGAAAATCGTTGGTTCTGGTTTCGGGGTAATTGAAATGAATTTGGAAGAATAGTTCTCAGTTGAAGCTTGAAATTTGAAAGGTTTGACCAAGTTTTGACTTGTTTGTAAATGATCTCAGGATGCGGATTTTATTGCTCGGATAGCTTCGTTAGGTGATTTGGGACTTAGGAGTGTGTCTGGAATATTTTTGTGATGTCTGGTGTAGAATTAGGCTTGAATTGACGAAAGTTAGTTTTTGGCGATTTCCAGTCGGTAGTGGCAAATAGGCTATCGGGGTCGGAATGGAATTCCGATAGTTGGAACAGGTTTGTAATGTCATTTTGGATATGTCTGCAAAATTTCAGGTCAATCGGAGTTGTTTTGGATAGTTTCGGCGTCGTTGGTGGAATGTAGGAATTTCAAAGTTCATAGGCTTGAATTTGATGTGATTTTGGTGTTTTGATGTTGTTTTTGGTGTTTTGAAGGCTCGACTAAGTTCGAATGATGTTATGGGATGTGTTGGTATATTTGTTGAGATTTTCGAGGGCCTCGGGTGGATCTCGAAAGCTTAACGGATCAATTTAGACTAGAAGAAAAGCTGCTGCATTTTTTTACAGCAGCATGAACAGTAACTCGGGTGAACAGTAACTCGCGTGAACAGTAACTCGGGTGAACAGTACTTGGGTGAACAGTAAAACGCGTGAGCAGTATTTAAATAAACCCTCCGCGACCATTAAGCCCTTTTACACCATTTTTGAACGGGAAAAGAGCTTTGAGGCGATTTTGAAGAGGGGAAATCATTGTTCTCCATTGAGGTAAGGATTTTGGACCCTAAAACTCGATTATTTGTGATTAAGGAACCAAATATCAGTGTTTAATTCATGAAAATCAGTAGAAAAAGGTGGAGTTAGGGCTTGAGATTATGAGACCTTCTAGGGATGATTTGAGGAGTCAAACGAACTCCGATTTTCCAGTTCTTTATATGTACGGACTCGTGAGATGATGAAGAACATTTTGGTATTAAGTTTGTCCAGTTCCGGGATGCGGGCCTGGGGGTCGGGTTTTGACTGATTTCAGGTTTTGTGCGTAAAATCGATAGTTTTCAATTGGAATTCATTCGTTTAGCATAATTTGATGATAAAATCTGAACTTGGTAGATTTGGAGCACTCGGAAGTTGGTTCGAGAGGCAAGCGTGTTGCAGAGTAGCTTTTCGGGCTAGTTCGAGGTGAGTAATGATTTTAAATGCTGTCCTGAGGGTATGAAACCCTAGAATTTCATAGCGTTCGGCTATGTTGAGGTGAGACACACGCTAGATGACGAGCGTGGGGTCGTGCACTGTTGGGGATTGTGACTTAGTCCATCCCGAATGACTATTTTACTGCGTATTTGATAGTTAATTGTTTAATATTATTATAGTTTGGGCTTAATGCCATATGTAGGCTTCGTGCCAGCTGTTTGAACCCTTAGGGGATTTTAAATGATATTTTCCTCACTATTTGATGTCATACTGGTGCTCAGTCATACTATGTTTTCACTATTTTCAAAACTCAGCTATGTTACTCTGTTTTATGCACATTAAATGATATTTTTAAAGACATTTTGAGATGAGCTTCTTATTTTACCGTGGCCAGAGGGGCTTATGAGATTCTGACTGAGTAAGGCCGAGGGCCTGTATTGGGAGGATACTTTTGGGTCGGGCTGCACGCCACAGCGGTGATATACTGATTATGATAATAAGGCCGAGGGCCTGAGATTGTATGCCACGAGGTGGCTTGAGATTTATATGAGGCCGAGAGCCTGTTTATGATGCCACTAGATGGCCTGATATTGCGCTTGGGCCGTAAGGGCCCCCTCCCAGAGTCTGTACACCCCCAGTGAGCGTGGGTACCCATTATGATATGAGATATACCCCGAGGGGCTGGTATTGTTCTGTGATATTGCCCGAGGGGCTGATTCTGTTGTTACTATGCCCGAGGGGCAGTTCTTATATGTTTACCTTTTCTAGTTGTTTTTCCTGTATATTGTTTGACTGTTAAAAGGTGTTTATGAGATCTCACTGCTTAATTATATTTACTGATTTTGTTAAGCCTCTTTTAGCTTAATGTTGTGCCTTACGTGGTTTTATATTACTCAGTCTTCATTTATTTTTATTACTCACTGAGTTGGAGTACTCACTTTACTCCCTGCACCCCTTTGTGCAAATTCGGGCGCTACAGGTCCTGCTCCTGAGGGTTGATAGTTCCAGCAGGTCTTCGAAGATTTACTAGGTAGCTGTTTGGCGATTCGCAGCCCAGTACATTCTCCCTCTATCTTAGTTTCTTTTGATTCAGTTATGTCGTAGTGGATTAGACTTCAGACTTTTAATTTCTGTTTTAGATGCTCATGACTGGTGACACCCTGATGTCGGGCTGTGTTGGTTTTATTTCCGCAACTTATACTGTTATTTTGGGATTTTATTCCTATTAAAGACTTGAGTTTTATTATTTTAACTGCTTAAAGTGAATTGGAAGTGTGTCGGCTGGCCTTGTCTTCACGGGAAGTGCCATCACGACCGGGTTTGGGCTTAGGGTCGTGACAGTTCATTATTTGGACTCTCCCACGACAAAATATGAATCTTTTGTTACAAGCACGTAAAGCTGACAAATATGCGACTAAGATAAAAGTCGGACAATGTAAAGCAAAGAGAAGCTGAAATATTTAAGTCCTCGAAGTCTCCAAGTTGAAATCTTCAAGTCCGTCGGTCTTCAAGTTGAAGCCTTCACGTTTGCCACTCTTCAAGTTGAAATATTTAAGCCCTCTAAGTCTCCAAGTTAAAGTCTTCAAGTCCGTCGGTCTTCAAGTTTCAGTCTTCAAATTCGTCGGTCTTAAAGTTGAAATATTTAAACCTCCAAGTCTTCAAGTTGAGGTCCTCAAACTCGTCGGTCTTCAAGTGGAAGTATTTGAGCCCTCAAGTTTTTCAGGTTGAAACGTTAAAGTCTGCAGAATCTTCAAGTTTGTCGGTCTTCAGGTTGAAGTCTGCAAAGTCTGCCAAATCTTCAAAGTTTTCCAAGTGTTCAAGTCGACGTCATCAAGTCCATGAAGTCTTCGATTTGAAGCTTTATAACTTTCCAATCTTAAGGTGGACATATAAGTCCCTTTGCACCTTAAGTTGGCCTCTTCGTGGGTTTGTCCTTAAAAGGAAACTATAACTTTCCAATCTTAAGGTGGACATGTAAGTCCCTTTGCACCTTAAGTTGGCCTCTTCGTAGGTTTGTCCTTAAAAGGAACTATAACTTTCCAATCTTAAGGTAGAGATATGAGTCCCTTTTCACCTTAAGTTGGCATCTCCGATAGTCGGGTCATTTTGAGAGTAATCTCTCCGGTAGTCGAGCCACACTGAGAGTAATATCTCCGGTAGTCGGGTCATTTTGAGAGTAATCTCTCCGGTAATCAGCCACATTGAGAGTAATCTCTCCGATGTTCGGGCAAGAATGAGTACCCATCCCTCACACCCTAAGATTTCCTTCTTCATGCATGGATCATCTCGTTAAACAGGAACATATCCTTCTCATTTGACCTACAAAAAAAGGGACAAAAAAAAGCACAAGAAAAAAGAAGAAATTATCTTCGCGTCAATGCCTCCAAGTCATCAAAAGTAGACTCAAAACAATTTGCAAACTTTGAAATTGGTACTATTGGAATGAAGGGTGTATGGTATTTATTGACATCAAAAGGCACATGTCAAGAATTCATTGTCGATGTGGGATCATATGTTTAAGAGGCAAATATTCCTTCCCTATATCTACAGGGAATGGCACTAGCTATCCAATTTGAAGTCAAATATACTTCCTGAAGCGTTGCAATTCCAAATAATGTTCCAAATGTATCCGATTTGGGAGTCTAAGGATTTGCATAAAAAGAGGGAAAATATTCCTTGTTAAAGAACGTCATTGGGCAAAATAAGTGGACAAAGTAATATGATTGTGATTGTCCATGTCATGACAAATCATGACGGTTTGCAACAATTTTATTTTTGACATGTGAAAAACAAACTGCAATCACAAAATAAGTGAAAAATATTTTTATAATCAATTGTGAGTACAATTCTGTTTCTCCCTTGATTCTTCTCTCCTGATTATCTTCGTGATTCGAGGGCTAAAGCCGCGTATTTCTCGAATATAGGACGATGCAGACCTCCTAAGGATGTATTTGCTCTCCAGCTTCTTGAACTATTTGATTGTCAAGAAATATCCGGCCATATTTTGATCTCTTTGTGAATATCCCAGGAGTTTATGAGATTTTGAGACCGTCTTTGAAGGATACATGTAGCCTTATTTATTAGCATAAATTAGGGCTTGGGTGGATTAGCCACCAAGTAACCCTAATAGACTCCTAATATTTCAAGAGTCGTCTTGAATTTAGGATTTATCTTGGTCTGCTGAAATTTCAGTATCTACAATGACGACTTAAAAGATCAAAAGTAGTGACATTTGTCTCACGTGAGAAACATGCACTAAAAATCATGATCCAAAATTAAGGATAAAAACTTTTTACAAGAGAAAAATAGAAAAGTTTTACAATTTGCTCGTAATCCAGTATAATTATCATACTTCAAGCCCAATCTTCAAAAGTTTACACACCCGACAAGTCTTGAAGTAGGGGAGCATTTGTAGACAATTAAAATATTATTGAATTTAAATCCATATGAAATTTGGATTTGATCTCAATTAAATATATTTGGTCCAAATAAATATTATGGGCTAATACAATTAAATTGATTATATAAGTCCAATATATATGGATTAAATAAATAAGTCTTAATCCATTGGGATACAAATGATGAGCCCACTTTATTAGGCCCAATATATCATCTTCCTAGAGGCCCAATGTGGTGCCACGTGTCAAATGACGTGGCACGCCACGTCGAATAGAAGAGCCAATAGGACCATGCCACAAGTCACATTAAAAGGCTAATTAAATCGCGCTACGTGTGCAAGTGACATGTTCTGGCCAATCAAATGCGGCCATGTCACACTTCAATTTGATTGGTGGGAAAGAGTTTGTTCTTATCACAACTCCTCCTTTCCACAACTATAAATAAGGGTCTTCATAACTCAGAAAAGACACCAGAAGTTATAACAAGAAGCAAGAAAGAGCTCGTGGATCAACCGCTGCAAATTCCTCCACAAGTTTCAAGCTTCAAGAAATCAAGTTCAAGTTCAAGCAATCAAGTTCAAGCTCAAGAACGAAGACAAAATTGAGTTCAAGTCCAAGCAATCAAGCACAAGCTCAAGAACAAGATCATCGTTCGTGGCAACAACTAAATATTCAAGATCAAGCTCAAAGGCCCTTGCATTTATTCATTGTTGGAAAGAAGAATCAGAGGATTCATAGAGATTGTAACACTTAAATTTTGAAATAAAATTCTACGATTGTTGCAATATTTTTTTATCTTGATTTTATTTTCTTGACGCAATTTATTTTGTACACCAGGATCTTGAACATGATAATCTTACAAATAATAGTTACAGAAAACATACCTGAAGTGGAAGCCATTATCGTGAAGCGAAAGCGTTAAATGAAATTGATTTCTCGCCCCTTGCCCTAGCTTTACGTTACTGCCAACTTTAGTAATGGAAGAGAGAATTGAAAAATACGGTAATCCTAATGGGTGGGGAGAGGACCGATTTATAGAGGTTCTCACTTAATCCGGTACGTCCATCAAGTAACCGATCCGACGAATGAGATTTTCTTATTAATTAAATATTAATTATGGGCCTTAAACTTATTGGGCAACACACGTAGGAAAACTTACATTTTCTAACTTGACCCAATAATCACATAATATTAATATTTAGTAATATAAATATTAGTCGCGCATAAACAAATCTCTTCTACAATGTCCATCATAAATACCATAATACGATAAACTACTAAATGTGAGTTATGGCGGTTATATATAATTTGTCTACATACTCCCTTTCATATACTACAACATTAGTAACTTATCGTATCAGGTTCATAAGCTATAAAATATTGTGGTCCACAATAATGTCTCATTGAGACTTATGCTGTAACATCTCAAAACAATAACGTGTACACCATAATGAGAAACGGGAAATCACTAATGTATATCAGAAACACATAAATGAGCTTGGAGTGTCAAAACATCATAAATACATCAATCATAAATACAGCCAAGACCCATTCTGTGTACATGTTTTTTTAATATCTTTGGTTGTAAACCTTTCGTTAATGGATCTGCAATCATGAGATCGGTTCTAATATGCTCAAGTGACCTCTTTGTTTCTGAACTTCCTCCTTGACGGTAAAGTACTTTAATTCCATATGTTTGGCACCTTTGGAGTACTTATCGTTCATGGAGATGAATACTGCTGCAGAATTATCACAATAAATTTTCAGCGGCTTGGTAATGGTGTCGACAACCCCAAGTCCAGAAATAAAGTTTCGCAGCCATAATGCATGAATTGTGGCATCAAAACATGACACAAATTCTGCTTTCATCGTGGATGTAGCAATGACAGAGTGTTTGGCACTCTTCCACGATATTGCTCCTTCAGCTAATTGGAACAAATAACCAAACGTAGACTTTCTAGTGTCAATACATCCAGTGAAATTTGAATCCGAGCATCCAACAACTTCCAAATGCTTGGATCTCCTATACATGAGCATGTAATCCTTCATTCCTTTCAGGTACCTCAAGACTTTCTTTGCAGCTTTCCAGTGATCAATTCGTTGGTTACTCTGATATCTTCCTAGCATTCGGACCACAAAACTAATATCCGGTCTTATACAAGTCTGAGCATACATCAGACTACCAACAATAGAAGAGTAAGGAATTGATTCCATTTCTTTTTGTTCTACATCATTCTTATGGCATTGCATGAGACTAAATTTCTCCCCTTTTTGAATTGGAACAATTCCTGCTGAACAATTGTTCATGTTAAATCTCTCTAGAATTCTTTCAGTATAGCCTTTCTGAGATAATCCCAATAATCCTTGTGATCTATCACGAAATATTTTTATTCCTATCACATAGGATGCCTCACACATATCTTTCATTTCAAAATTCTTAGAGGAAAAATCTTTAGTCTCACACAATATGCCTAAATCATTTGCAACAAGTAGAATATCGTCAACATATAGGTATCATTAAACTTTATATACCATTGACGTGAGGCTTGTTTAAGTCCATATATTGACTTCTTCAGTTTACACACCACTTGACCCTTTTCCTTTATTTCCAAACCCTCTGGTTGGTGCATATAAACTTCCACCTCGAGATCTCTATTAAGAAAGGAAGTTTTCACATCCATTTGGTGTAACACTAAATCATAATGAGCCACCAAAGCTATAATAATTCTTAACGAGTCTTTATTTGAGACAGGTGAAAAGGTTTCTTTATAATCAATGCCTCCTTTCTGAGTATAACCCTTGGCAACAAGTCTGGCTTTATATCGTTCAATATGTCCATTTGAATCGCGTTTGGTCTTAAAGACCCATCTGCACTCGATTCTTTTAGAACTTTCTGGCAATTCAACGAGATCCCAGACTTTATTGTATTTCATGGATTTTAACTCTTCCTTCATGGCATCAATCCATTTGTCAAACTCATTGCTTTCTATGGCTTATGAAAATGAAACCGGATCCTTATTAAGACCAATGTCAAAATCTGACTCTTGCAAATAAACCACGTAATCATCTGAACTAGCTGATTTTCTAACTCTTGGAGATTTTCTTAATGGCGTTTCTTGTGGTTCATTTGTGTCAGATACTTGTGAGTTAGTTTCTTCATGAAGTGTTTCATCCAAATGTTGCTCGATGTTGTCAAAGTGTTCTTCAACAACTGGAACAATATTTGGTATTTGTGTGTAAGTAGGCACATTAGTGGGTAATGGAATATTGACCCTCACCTCTTTTATTTCCACACTTTGTTTTTCAACACTCCCACTAACTTCACCATTCTTAATGAATCCTGCATTACTGGTTTCAACAATTCTCCAACTATGGTTTGGACAGTAAAACACATATCCTTTAGATTTCTCTGGGTAACCAATAAAGTAACCACTTATTGTTCGAGAATCTAATTTCTTTTCTTGTGGATTATAAACTTTAGCTTCCGCTGGGCAACCCCAAACATGCAGGTGCCTTAAACAAGGTTTCCTTCCTATCCACAATTCAAAAGGGGTCTTTGGAACTGCCTTACTAGGAACTCTGTTTAATAAATATATAGCGGTTTTAAGAGCATACATCTACAATAATTTGGGTAATGAGGAATTACTCATCATGCTCCTAACCATATCCATAAGTGTTCGATTATGCCTTTCTGCAACACCATTTTGTTGAGGTGTTCCTGGCATAGTATACTGTGCACATATTCCATGTTCCTCGAGGAACTTTGCAAATGGACCAGGACATTGTCCTTATTCATTATATCTTCCATAATATTCACCACCTCTATCTGACCTAATGACTTTCACCTTTTTATCTAATTGCCTTCAAGCCTCATTAACAAACACTTTGAGAGCATCTGTTGCTTGAGATTTTTCTTTTAGCAAATAGATGTATCCATAATGTAAAAAGTCATCAATAAAAGTGATAAAATATTTTTCTCAACCAAAAGATGGAACATCAAAGGATCCACAAATATCGGTGTGTATAATTTCAAGTAGCTGGGTGCTTCTTGTGGCACCTTTCTTACTATGCTTGATTTGCTTTCCGTTAATGAAATCCATACATATATTAAGATCAGTAAAATTTAGATTCGGAAGAATCTCATTCTTTGCTAATCTTTCTAACCTTTCTTTGGATATATGACCCAAACGTCTATGCCACAGGTAAGCAAAACTTTCATCTAGTGAACTACGTTTAATTCCAATATTATGTTGAACAGTAAGAAGGGATTCAGAAAAATCAATATCGAGTTTTAATTTATATAAACCATCACTAAGAAAACCAGAACAAAAAAAACAGCATTCTTATATAAATTGAAACATCCATTTCCAAACTTTAAATATATCCAGAAACATCAAGTCTTGAAAGAGAAATCAAATTCGTAGAAACTGAAGGTACATAAAGAGTCTGTAATATCTCAAGGTGACGTCCAGTCTCCATGATCAAACAATAAGTCCCTATGCCTTCAATTGGAGCCTTTATACGATTTCCCATGAACAAGAAATCCTTATTTGGATTTGTAGTTTGGATCGTAAGGAATCCCTGCAACGTAGTAGATACATGAGTAGTTGCACCACGATCAAGCCACCAAGTATTATTAGGAACTTCTATTAAATTTTATTCGAAACATACAAAAGCACTAATTGTACCTTTATTTTCGAACCAAGCTTTACGTTTCAGGCAATCTTTAGCAGGTGCTTTCTTCTTCTTGAACTTGTTGGCCTTCACTTTAAGTCCTTTACCAGCTCCTTGACCCATGAGGTTAATTGAATGACTCCCTTGTTTCTTAAGTCTTGACTCCTGCTGAGTAAGATACTGGACAATTTACTAACATTCCACTTATCCTTAATAGTGCTGAATTTTAAAAGGTCCATACTCAAGGGGCAACGAGTTCAGAATAAACTGAACCAAGAAGGAATCGTCCATTTTCATCCCCAAGGTCTGAAGTCTTGCTGCAATGTTAGTTATCTTGATGATATGGTTTTGCATACTACGCGACCCTCAAACATCATGGTCGTGAGTTCAGCAATTAGGGTACCATCGAGAGACTTATCTGCTGAACGAAAACGTTCTTCCACAAACTTCAGGTATTCCCTGGCAGTTTCTGTTTTTGGAATACTACTCTTAATGTTGTTGGCAATATTCATTCACATAAACATAAGGCTTATCCCGTTAGAGCATTCCCATGCTTTATGGAAAGACTTCTCATCTGCACTGCTTTAATTAGTAATGGCAGCAGGCTTATCATTCAGCGGAGCCAAGTCAAGATCCATCACACCTAAGTGGAACTAGACTTGTTCACGCTATTCAGAGAAGTTCAATCCGTTAAACACAGTAACAGACGAAGCATGCGAATGAAGAGGAATAGCTGCAAAATAGATAATATTAGAATATTTTATGCATGTGAATATTTTAGACATTCTAGTTTGATCACTTTGGTGACTAACAAACTATATGAGCAATAATACAGGCATAAAATAAATATGAATTTGATGTATGTCTAAATATCAACCATTCTGGTTTGATCACTTTGGGGTTTAACAAACTATATAATTTTAAGGCACATACATCAATTATTATACAATACCAGAATCACAATCAATACAATGAAGGATTTACATGCAATTACTGCATTCCAAAAACTTTTAGGAATAAAATATTATCACTGAAGTGGTTCAAAATATATTAAGATTGCACGTGTCCATAAAGTGAAGTCGCAAGCCAAATTTGTGGAAAATTCACTTTAACAGGGCAATGTGTTGGGGGGGGGGGGGGGCATTGCCGTTGAGGAAAACATTGTCGCTACATGTAAACATACATTTATAATTCCACGGTAAGCACAAAACCTTCAAAGGCCGCGATTCTTATCTTCATTATATATATATATATATATATATATACACACACACACATACATAATACAACAACATACCCAGTACAAACCCACTTGTGGGGTTTGGGGAGAGTAGAGTGTACATAAACCTTACCCCTACCCCGAAAAGGGTAGAGAGGCTATTTCCGGGAGACTCTAAGCTCAACAGAAGGGACAATAATATCAGAAACGGAAAAGGGACAAAACTTTCCCTAGACTATTCGATTAAGTTTAAAAATACCCTTCGTCCACCTATTTTGTAAAAATTGCCCTCACCGTTAAAAATGTGGCCCATTCATGCCCCTAACGTCAACTTTTCGGCCCACTCATACCCTAAAAACTAACAGCCCTATTTTGGTTAAGAAAAAAATTATTATTTATTATGTGTTAATTTCCTATTAGCTTAAATTAAAACCTCACCCCATATCCACTTATTAGCCTACTCCGTCTTAGATTTTCACCCTTCAACACCCATGGATCTCTCTCTCCATCTCAGATTTTTTGGCCTTAATTTAATTTTTAAATTAATATTTTTTATTAAATCAATTTTCTAAGTGAAATCAGGTACTCTTTGAAATTAATGCTTCATTGTAAGATTTTATGGTTAATAAGTTATTTTTCTGCCAATAGTAATGATCATTGAGCATTTGCAATATTTTTTGTTGTGTATTTCCTAACTCTGCATCCAATTTTGATTATACCAATGATTTATTTGGTCTCTGCTCGGACCTCGACCTTTTTCTTCTTCATTGGCTCACCATAGTCTGAACATCCGACCATGTCCATAAATTAAGCTATTGTACAAGGATGCTCTTTAGGTTATATCAACACCGCCAATTTTAAAAAAGAGACGGTTAAATCAAGAGAAATATTTGAGATCATATGCCTGAGAATATGAGAGAATACAACTTATTGGTAAATGTGACTGTAATAAACACTTGATTGAGCTTATTGTATGAAGAAGTAAAGTGTAGTAAGAAAAATTGATGATGAATGATATTTCTGTGATGGAAAAAATAGGAGTATTGATGTGTACATTTAATATACAAAGAAATAGGAAGAGGAAGGTGATTAACTTTACGAGAAAGTTTTGTTTGTTTAGGAAAAAAATGGGTGTATGAGAGTTCTAGTTGGTGGAATAATTTATAAAAGAAAGAGGAGAAAGAAACGGAGGAAAAGGATCTTAGAATGTGGGTGAGTTTATTTTAATTTAGGCGAGCCTTAAATTAGGACAATGGGACGATGACACATGGAAATTAATTAAGTTTTTTTTTCCTAACAAGGTCTTTGAAAGTTGTATGACGTAAAGTATTGGTGACAAAAAATTTTGGTCGTCTGAAAATAAAACATTAATGATGTTTGTAGTGATTATTCAAATAGAGTGCAAGGTCAAAAAAAGGATGAGAAGAAGAAGAAAAATTTGAACGCACACACGCTAGAGGGGGGGAGAGATTTTTTGAGATGGGGGGTATTATTGTATCAACTCCAATAGTCTAGGGGCAATTTTGACCTTTTTCCGTTATGACACATGGAAATTAATTAAATATTTTTTATCTAACATGGCCGTTAGTCGTAAGGGCATTCTTGAGCCGAAAAGATAACGGTGAAGGCAATTTTTTCAAAATAGGTGGATGGAGGGTATTATTATACCAACTCCAATAGTCTAGAGGCAGTTTTGACCATTTTCCGTATCAGAAAAGAAACAAAAGAAAAAGCCTGTAACAAAAAAGATGCCAGTAAGAAAATAACAGCAACGAATAAGAGAAAGGACAATAACATAAAACTATGCAAAATAACAATTTGAACACAACATAGACTGCTAACAAACCTAAACAAAACTCTATCAGTCTACCCAATACAAAGAGGGAAGAACGCTCGACTACCCTAGCCTACCACCCTAATGCTCGACCTCTACATGTTCATATCAAGAGCCATGTCCTCGGAAATCTGAAGTCGCGCCATGTCCTTCTTGATCACCTCGCCTCAATACTTCTTAGGCCGCCCTCTGCCTGTTCTCGTACCTGCCAAAGCCAACCGCTCACACTTCCTAACTGGGGCATCTATGGTTCTCCTCCGCACGTGCCCAAACCACCTAAGCCTCGCTTCCCGCATCTTGTCGTCCACGGGAGCAACGCCCACCCTCCCCAGAATATCTTTGTTCCTTTCCTTATCCAATTTAGTATTCCCGCACATCCATCTCAACATCCTCATTTCGGCTACTTTCATCTTCTGGATATGTGAACTCTTCACTCGCCAACACTCAACCCCATACAACATAGCCGGTCTAACCACCGCTCTGTAAAACTTACCTTTGAGTTTTGGTGGCACCTTCTTGTCACACAAGAATCCAGACGCTAACCGCCATTTCATCCATCCCACCCCAATACGATGAGTGACATCCTCGTCGATCTCCCCATCTGATGTTTTATACTTCAATACCACACAAGAGGGGGGGTGATTTGTGTGGTGACCAATTTTTCGCTTAAGTTGTTTTATGGAAAGACCTAGTTCTTCTAAGTGTTCCTTAACCTACTATTGCAGAAATAGTAAATGCGGAAAGTAAAGAACACAAGTATTTTACGTGGAAAACACCTGGCTCAAAACGTGAAAAAACCACGACCTACTTTCCAGTAGGATTTTCCCAAACTCTCCACTAAAATCACTGAGCCAAAAACTACATTTACAAAAACTCTTTTGTAAACCTAGGACTAACTCTAATCCTGTTGTAGCACACAGCCTCAACTTTTGCGACAACTTCAAGTTAACTCTAACTTGAAAACTCTGAGTACCTAATACAATTGATTCTAGATAAAGCTGAAAGGTACAATATGAAACCACCTACTACTATTGAACTAGAATAAAAGACAGACACTTGGAACTGGTTCTTCTATCTGGTTCATGTAGCTTCAGGTTTGCATGCTTGAATCACACACAAATTGGTTGCAAAATTGCCTTGCTATTTTTCTCTCAATTTACGTTTAACTTCTGCTTATGTGCCTTTTCTGTAAAAGAGATCAATACTAATATTTCTAGAGTTAGTAAATAGAGATTGACTAGAATTCTGATGCTACTCTTCCTTGGTGGAAGAGTTCTAGTTGATCTCAACCTCTAACTCCTCCCTTTTCTTAAACTGTGTTCTCTTTGAGTAAGGAGTCCTTTTCCTTATCCAATATGCAACTTTTTCGATCAGAATCAGGAGATATTACTTCTTTCAAGTTAAGTCTATCTCCTTCACGTGCATCTCACATGCTTAAGTCTGTCCATATCTGTGCTCCACTAAGATGGACCTGGTCCATGTCTGAGTTCCTTTGTCAGTCTTGAAAACTAACCTTTACTTGGGCCAAGAAATTCCCACTTTTTGATGATGACAAACTCTGTGCTTTTCATACACTTAGGCCCTGCCAGAACTCAGCTCAATCATCAATGCAAAGTTAGAAATTTTTCACTTATCATCAAGGACCAGGTTCATTAGGTTATATACATCACTATTCAGAATATAAAGCACAATATCTTTTCCCCCTCTTGGCATCATCGAAAAGTTGCATAAACAAAGTGTGATTCCCAGATTTTAAAAATTACTCATGGCCACTGGGGCAACTATAAATGAATTCATGGATTAATTGTCAGTAATCAACTACACATATTCAAACTATCAAAGAAAGATAAACAGTCAACAAGAGCAAAAGCAGCAAACTTCATTGATAGAGAATATGATTCTGCCACAATCCCCAAAAAGAAACAAGAAACTGTTAAAACATGAGCAAAACAAAAAAAAAATCCCTAATCTGGGTCACTGAAAGGTCTGGACAAGGTTTAGGAAATGAAGGCTAAGGAAATTAAGGCTTAGAAGAACTACAGGGTTGGGTTTTGGCTTGGAGTAGGTGCATCATGTCTTGAAGAATGCCATCATTCTTCTCCTTTTCCTTTGTGAGCTCAAGTCTGAGAGCATCTCTCTCAGATTCAACCTCTGCCAAATGAGTCTTCAGCCTAGCTATCTCAGTATCCTTTGCCCCGCTCTCCTGCAATAGTGCTCTGACCTTGCTATTGATAGGTGTCTTTTTAGATGAACCAAGTTCGTTGGGAATGGCATTGACCTCATAATCACAAGCAATCAGAGTATTGATTCCAAAATAGTCTTTGCTTGTGGCCATCTCCCACTTCTTCAGTGTCACCTTACAACGAGCAAGAACGGTAGTGAGAATAAAACCATAAGGAGTGGCATGGGCCTTGGAGCCATTTATAACCCTATCAAGTTGCTTGATCATATATCCAGGCCAGTTGATCTGCCGCCCACTTTCAAGACACTCCATCAGAACCAAGTCCATGTAGTTGGCAATGTGCCTTCTTTCCTACCTAGGCAGCACACTCTTGTTGACAAATTCAAACAGCACTTTGGGGATGTCTTCATCTCACTTTTATACACAACCTTGGCCTCATTCACTTCTGCGCTATCACAGAACTCCCTAGTAATGGCAAGGGCAGTAGGAAGGGAGTCCAGACTTGGCCATTTTTGCCTCGTGTAGTCGTCATACCCTTCAGATGGAATGCCAAGGATTTCACCCAGCTCTTTTGCATTAAAAGTCACTTGAACCCCTTTCACCAGGATGGTAACTCTGCCATCCTTGACCTCTGCATTGGCCATGAACTCAATAATCTCATTTTTAGCCAGCCTCCCATCCAACTGAAGGACCATGTCCTTCCACCCCTGAACATCCAGCGCATCAACCAGTAGAACCATCCCTGGTTCCTCCAAGTCCTTCAACAGTCTACCCTTCAAGATGGTTCGTTTGCCAAACTTGGCCAGCTTATCTTGTTCATTATCAGATTCACCCTCTTCTTCACCACTCCAATCTTCCTCCTCAGTGATCTTAACTTGCTTGGTGTTGATACCAAATTTTTCCCTATAATATTTTTAAAGTAAATATATACTTTCAAAACTATGCATTAGCATCAATTGGTATTTTTTCACAATTTCTATATTTTTAAATTAACTTTATCCTAGTATTTATTTACATAAATAATTACAAATAGCATCACAAATGGCTTTATAGTATTTCATGACTTAATATTGCCATTTATGGTTGTATTAAGTTCAATTTATTTCACAAATGGCCAGATTTACACCTTTTGGTTACAACTGCACTAATTTTGCAATTATAGCCCACGTATACATCACTGCATTATTTTACCAGAAATTGGTCCATTATATTTTTTAAAATATTGAATAATTATTGTAAAGCACTTCTATGCATGAAAATTATTTTTTCTCATTGTTAATTATTTTATAAAATAATTTTTATTCAATTACTTGGGTATTTAACAAATAGCCTTATAATTTCTCTTATTTTTCGGACCTAACCCTTTTAATACCAGCCCAGACCCCTTAATAATACCAGCCCAATTCACCCCAGGCCCAAATAAAATTAAACTCGGCCCCAAACCCTATAAATCCTGGCCGTTGATCACAGAGATCAACGGCCTTTATCACTTCTTACCTTTTTAATTCCAAACGACCACCCCTCTAACCTAGCTCATTCTCACCACACTCCGCTGCCCTCGTTCCCTCATCTCTTCAGTTCTCTCTCTGAGACCTAAACTTAACCCTAGCCGCCGCCACCCAAAACCAGCCCTAATCCCTCCGATTCCCACTCGATCCATGGATTCCCATGGCTGTTTGAGACTTCTACTTTTCTCCTACGTCTCCTGGTTGCTCGTTTTTGTAGTTTCATGGAAAGATCTCGAAGAGATCTAGTCCAGATCTTGTGCAAGACCCTCTGAGAGTCCGTCGATTGTCTGTGAGTGCTTTTTTATCGATGTTTTACAGTTCAAATCTCTGGTTCAAGACCAAATTTCCCTGTACCCTTTCTTTTTCTTCAAAACCTAATGTTTGGACTTGAATCGGTTCAGATCTTTGAAGATCTGGAGCGGCTCTGAGTTCATCACTAATTTTCTTTAAGGTTCTCTTACTTTTAATCGATTTTCAACACTATGTTATTCTAGGGTTTTTGGTTTCTTTGTTATTTGTTGTCCGAATCCCTGCCTATTTGAAGTGCTTCAAGTTTCCATGGCTTTTTTCTTTAAGGGTCTGTTGATTTCTATAATGTCAATCAACCTCAAGTGTTTTCAAATTAGAGTTTTTTTACTTTTTCTGTTTTTGCAAAGAGGTTTTCTAAGATCTTCATGTGTCGTTATGTTACACCCTATGTTTTCGTACATGGAAGTACGCCATAAGTAAATTGATGTAAGCTCGAAAATGAGATTTTCTTTGAAAGTATATAAAGTTATTTAATGTTGTTTCACCCCGTACTTCAGACGTCGCTGTCATTGTAGGATTATCTAATGTAAACTCAAAAAGGACGAAATCCTTCTACAAGGATAAGAAAGGTTTATTCAAGTCTTAAGTAAGTTAAGATGAATATGAGATTTGTAAATCATGATATAAATGAGTATAAATTCATGATATTACTATATATGATGTTTGGATATGAAATATAAAGTTTGGGAAAAATCGGATTTAAGTTGCGGAAAAACCGACTAAGGATTTAGCCTTGTAATGAAGCGATTTGAGCAATACATTCTCTGTGTTATATGAAGTCTTTTTGGGACGTATTATATACCAAAATTAAGGTCTTGGAACCTAGTTTCCAATGGTCCAAACAATTTATTCATACGACATCGGGGTAGAGAAATATGAATTTATAAAGTAGGATCGCCAAGTCACGTCGCCGCACTTCAGTGAAACTGGCAGTTTTATAGGCCAGGTTGCGACGCAGTTTTCTCCCAATATATTGAGAGTTACATGGAGATCTTTATATGTATTTAATGCCCTATTTCTGTAGTTTCCAATTCTTCAAACCGTTTGTCAATACGATGTCGTATTAGAGAGATACAAGCATCCGAAGTTGCACCGCTCAAGCTGCCAAACAGGCAGCTTACCCACCTGCTTGGAGAATTGAGGAGGTGGGCTTATAAGTTATCTTCTCCCATGTATATCTCGTAATTTTACACAGAAAACTTACACCAAAACACTCTCAATTCTCTCTAAGAGCTGGTCCAAGATCGCAAGCACCAAACTAAAGGGAAATCAACCCAAATCATCATCAGGTGTTAAAGACTAGAAGAGAATGCTCCTATAGTGTTGTGGTGTGATTGAGGGTTGTTATGAGCTACAACAGCTAGGAATTTCAAGTTTTATCTACTGCCTAAGGTATGTAAATCATGTTCTTTGTTGTGCCTAAGGTCAATCATGTGTTGGTTGAGTTGTTTGAGTGAAAACCTACAAGATAGTAATTGACATGGCATAAGGAATCATTATCTTTTCTTTGTGGGCTGTGTTGAGGTTATATATATGAGTTTTTCCGGCTGGAAATTGTTATAAATAGTTTCATAATTATGTTGTGTCTGCTTTTGTTAAGCTTATCTATATGGTAATTCAATGGATTGAAGAAGATAACATGAAAAATAAGATGTTGACGGTAAAGGTTAAGGTGCTAGGCGTGTGGACTATATTTGAAGATTATGCTTATGATGTTTTGTGTTGAAAATGATATGGTAAGAATAAGTATGATGTTTTATATGTTGTAGGCAGATTCATGGAAAAGGAATTAGATTCAAACCATATTTTGTTAATCGTAAATCGAGCTTGCCGCTCAAAATGGTTGTTGAACTAATCGGAGAGCTTATTGTGAATTATATTATTGTTGTTTGGTGACTTTTGGTATCATATGAGATGTACTACAAATAGGGGATGTTCTGTTCGTTTTCTTGTAGAATATTGGTTTCTTAATATGAGAGTTACAACGCTTATATGATGACGACGAAGTCAGTTTACTCATTGTAGACGTAAAAGATCATATTAAGCTTGCTTGACGACTAGATAGAAGATTCGAAAGGTATGTTATACGATGACAACGAAACGAGCAAATGCACAATTTCCATAAATGACTCTATTCATAGAAATGCTAGAGATGCTTATGTTCCTGATTCCCCATGTGTCATATTATTCTATCATCTGTTCATGGGTCTCAGAAAATACGTAAGTTGATAAAGTTTATTTCATGATATTAATCAAAGACAAAATGGTCTTATGACACTCCGAAAGATTTTGTTGACGTACTTCTCATGCATTGCATTCATTTACATTGACCCGTGACCAGATGGCATTATATACGCGTATATAAGTATATATATGTATATGGGATATGGGAAATGGTTACGACATTATATACGCACCACTACCTAATCAGCTGGTATACGTTGATGATTTGCCCACAGTGGCCGAGATGATATGATGGGATGCCCTCAGAGGATTGATGATGTTATGAACGCATATACCCAGGCATGGTATAACATTTATACACATGTGCACGACATTATAATATTAAATGATTCATAGAGTTATTCAGATATACATGTTGAGTCTTTTACTCTATGTTTCTCTCATGTCTACTAGTTACTAATTTTCGTTCCTTACATACTAGGTACATTATTTGTACTGACGTCCCTTTTGCCTGGGGACGATGCGTTTCATGCTTGCAGGTCCTGATAAACAGGTTGAGAGTCCTCCAAGTAGGCTATCAGCTCAGCGGAAGGTGTTGGTGTGCTCCATTTGCTCCGGAGTTGCTTCTTTGGTCAGTATGATTAGTACATGTATTGATTGGTATGGCGGGACCCTTATCCGACCTTTACGATATTATGTATTCTTAGAGGCTTGTAGACAGATGTCATGTATACGAATACTTGTATGGCCTTGTCAGCTTATGTTTCGAGTATATGAAGAATCATGCCGGCCTCACAGGCCCGCACTTCATATGTATAAGTTTGTATTCCCTCATGCTTTACTCCGGTTCACTTACCTATGATAGAATGATATGAAAGATACTTTATGTTGGTACTCAGTTGAGTAAAGTACCGGGTGCCGTCGCGGCCCATCGGTTTGGATCGTGACAAAAAAGGTATCAGAGCAGTTCTGTCCTAGGGAGTCTACAAGCCGTGTCTAGTAGAGTCTTGTTTATGGGTGTGTTGTGCACCACACTTATAAACAGGAGGCTACAGGTCATTTAAGACTGTCACTCATTCTTCTTACTCTAGATTGTGTGGTAGAGCTCACTTATAAGAATTCAAATTTCAAAATTCTATTTTATTTGTAATTAGACGATACCCAAGTCAATTCGCGAGGTTTTTTAAATCCGCCGGTGAGATACACACGAAATACATGCAGGATCATCATTAGGACCATCATACTTGCCACATCCGGAAAGATGGTCGGAAAGAGAGATAGTTGTGGAAGGGTTGAGTCATGTTAAGGTCTTCAGTAGATCATGTGTGTACTAAGGCATGTAAGCCTCTTGATAAGGAGCCTTAAGGCAAGAATATCTATCCACCTTTATGGTGAAAGATAATGAGAGATTTTGAAGATAAATACAAGTTTCAACAAGCAAAAGAAGTGAGATGAAGAAGGGTACAAGGTGCCCAGTTAATGAAGGTTAACAGTATTTACAATTCAGGCAGAGGAATATAAGCTTTTTGAGTTATATTCAACAGTAACGAAGGTATGTATAACTGGTCACACCCATTCGAGTTATGCCCTGTGGGGACTAACAGGTATAGTTAAGAGAAGGACGGGATATCAGGATCCGGCTGGGTTAGAGTGACCCAAAATGGTGGAGGAATTGTTTGCGTTAGTTTACCTTTCTGAAGGATATTACAAATGTGCTAACAGATTTCCCTGTGAGACACCCATATCATGCACCCTAAAATAGTACAGCTAGATATGGGTACTACAAAGATAGGCACTGGAATTCTTAGTATGGCTCCCGTGATTAGTAGAGAGACAATGTTAGGCAACCCGAAGAGCCAATGGATGGAGCAAAGGGGAGCTAAAAGCGAAGGAATAGCTTGTTGAAGTTTACAGAATCAAGTGATAGACAGAAATGTTAGTAGAAAATAAGAAATGAGTTAATGAAGCATTATGAGTAAGACGTGACACATGGATGACAACGGTAGATCAAAAAAATGACAGTATTATAGAGTCTATAGTCAAGTGAAGGAAAAGACGAGAAGTCATAGGCCTTGAGACAACAAGAGAGGATAGGCCATAAAGTCACATCCTCATTTCAACCAATAAGTTTGTGACTCTAACATGATTACCAAAAGGAAAATTAGACCCCAGAATAATAAAAGTCAGTATGGGCTGGTGAACAAGATAAAGTAAACGTGAATTAGGGACTGAGTGATTTGATAATAGTCAGCATCATGAGAATTTCAGATTTTGTTCCGGCGGTAGTAGAATGGACAACAGAAGAAGATTCAGGTGAAATTCGGAGAATGGTCATTCAGGAAGACGCTTCCCTAAAGCAAGCAATGTGAGCAAAGTTAAGCTTAAGGGACTATGTGTGCTAGTTACACTAAGTGCCACCCTCGCGAGTAAGGAATTTCGTTTTCTTGGTATTGAAGGATTACCGCAAGGCAAGTAAGGGTCATTGATGATGTGAGAGGACGCCAAGGCTAAAGAGGTAAAACATCTACAGGTAGATCGTCGTAGTACTAAATCTTTGTACTCCCCAAAAGGGGGGAATATGGAGTGATGTGGGATTAAGTCAGAATTAAGTGGTTCTAGTAAATGTGGAATGGTAAAGGAAGAATGCGATAAAAATGAGAAAGGGATAAGATTGCACTTATCCAAATCCTACAGATATGATGCTATTCCAGAACATCATGCAAGCACGATGTCAAGGAAAGGAAGGGTTCCAACCCGGGATGTTTTTGATAAATAAGGGGCCAATGCGAGATGTAGGTTAAGACAAAGGAAATGAACCAAGAAAGATTACATGGAATATGGAGATGAGAATGGGCCAACGAGTAGTTAGTAGTTGATTCAGGAAGAGCCTAGTTATAGCTAGACAAAAGAATGCTACTTGGAAGATAGTCAAAATATCAAATTTAAAAGAAACCACACAAGCACAAGAGCGTGGAGGTAAGTAACCATGAAGAATTATATGCGAGGAAGGACATCAAAATTCCGTCGAGCATATAAGCTCGCAGCTTTACAAGAGTCAGAGGGTCCTCCCTAAGTACTACAGTGAAAGACTGGCTGAGGAGATGAGGAATAAGGCTTCAACCTAAGCACAGTGACCTAAAAAGGAAATGGTCTTGTAACAACAGTTTCATAACTACATTGTACGTCCTCCATAATAAAGAGGAACCTACCGTCGCTAGTGAACGAGAAGTAAAGTCAAAAGTAATATCCGAGATCATATGAGTTGCACGAAAATTCTGGCATGCGTGGGAATTAAGATAAGCTAAGTATGCACGCAACAAGGAGGAAAAAGACCAGGAAAAGTAATAGCTTACGTTTATAAAAAGTTGAGAAGGAACGAAAGGAACTATTCAATCAATGATCCAGAGTTGGTTATGTTATAAGTGCACTTGCGATTTCGGAGTATGCATATATGTTGACAATCATACAGCCGTAGAAGACTCCAATATAAGTTAAAAGGAAGAATTGAGTCCAGGTTACAGACAAAGAATTGGATTGTTAGAAGATTATATCCTGGATATTCCATAGCGTCCATGAAGGGCTAAAGTAATAACTAATACAATGAGCCGTAGATTGGAAGATAAGTCGACATAAAGGCCGATCAGAAGAAGGAGGAAACTAATGAATTACATCAACAAAGTAAATTATTGGACCTAGAAGTTATAGGAATCATGATTGAGAACATAGAAAAATCACTCTTAATATTAGAGGTGCAAGAGAGATAGCACAACAACTATACTCTATAATGGCTCTACGAGAAAGCCAGTTAGAAGAGTACCAGCCTCATAAAAAGTCAGTATGGAGCTACCACCAGATCGTGTATGCACCAAAGGTGCAAGTGTTATAATAAGGGCTTCAAGTTGTGGATGTGAATTATACCTATGTGGAAGGGAGGTCATGAAAGAGATGGAAGATATGATGCGAGATTTTAAGACAAAGGTAAACAACGTACGAGATACTCAAACACAGAAGGTTGTGAACAGTTCATACTTCGGATAGAAGGCTAGAAGCGCGGGGATTCAGTATCTAGGAATGATAGCGGCATCGTCAGTGACATATCTTCCAACCTATGGTTTCTCTATGTTATAGAAATCTCAGTATAGCCTCAATGAACTCAATGAAGTCGAAGACTAATATCATTTGAAAGAGATGAGGATGTAATTGTGGTAGATAAAAAAATAACATTTGGGCCTTCGATTGAGTAATGGTCTGAAGGAAAAGAAAAAGAGAAAAGGATTTCATGAATTGTACAGGATTAAAACACCCACGTAAGGTGAATCATATTGGGATGCTATGAAATACGGTTATGGAAATTACTCCAAATGTTCCTCGATGCAACGTGAGCCTGAGTGAGTACGTAAGAGGTTTCAAGTTATTAGTAATAGACTGTAGACCAATATTGAGGTGAATTGACAACGGATGGATAAACGGATCTATGAAATAAGGTAAAACAATATTCATAAGTTCGACAAAGTACCAAGCGAAGAACTTCAGTATACCTACAGATGCCCAGAGAGAAATTTTAGCAAGATCTGTATATGTCAACGGAGTAAGGCCTAGAGATTGGATAGAAGTTGAAGCAAAAAGGAGAGAAGGGTCGCATAGGCGCACATACAAAGTTAGAGTCATACCGGCTGCATGATAGAAGGTAGCAACAATTACGAGATTAGAAGGATTCCGACTATAAGTCGTGGTGTGAAAAGAGGCTTAAAGGAGGGAATGCCCTGGCCTTTGGATTTATTCAAAGAACAGTTGCCTAAATGGCAAGAAGTGTAATAAAGTATTCGCAAGAGCTATGGTTTATGAGAATGAAAAGTGCATCAGTCACCATTCGAGGACGAATATTCCAAAGGGGGAAATGATGTTACACCCTATGTTTTCGTACATGGAAGTACGCTATGAGTAAATTGATGTAAGCTCGGAAATAAGATATTCTTTGAAAGTATATAAAGTTATTTAATGTTGTTACACCCCGTACTTCAGACGTCGCTGTCATTGTAGGATTATCTAATGTAAACTAAAAAAGGATGAAATCCTTCTACAAGGATAAAAAAGGTTTATTCATGTCTTAAGTAAGTTAAGATGAATATGAGATTTGTTAATCATGATTTAAATGTGTTTAAAGTCATGATATGACTATATATGATGTTTGGATATAAAATATAAAGTTTGGGAAAAATTGGATTTGAGTTGCGGAAAAACCGGTTAAGGATTTTGCCTTGTAATGAAGCGATTTGAGCAATACATTCTCTGTGTTATATGAAGTCTTTTTGGGACATATTATATACCAAAATTAAGGTCTTGGAACCCAGTTTCCAATGGTCCAAACCATTTATTCATACGACATCGAGGTAGAGAAACATGAATTTATAAAGTAGGATCGCCAAGTCACGTCGCCGCACTTCGGAGAAACTGGCAATTTTATAGGCCAGGTTGCAACGCAGTTTTCTCCCAATATATTGAGAGTTACATGGAGATCTTTATATGTAATTAAAGCCCTATTTGTCTAATTTCCAATTCTTCACACCGTTTGTCAATACGATGTCGGATTAGAGAGATACAAGCATCCGAAGTTGCACCGCTCAAGCTGCCAAGCAGGCAGCTTACCCACCTGCTTGGAGAATTGAGGCCGTGGGCATATAAGTTATCTTCTCCCTTGTATATCTCGTAATTTTACACATAAAACTTACACCAAAACACTATCAATTCTCTCTAAGATCTGGTCCAAGATCCCAAGAACAAAACTAAAGGGAAATCAACCCAAATCATCATCAGGTGTCAAAGACTACAAGAGAATGCTCCTATAGTGTTGTGGTGTGATTGAGGGTTGTTGTGAGCTACAACAACTGGGAATTTCAAGTTTTATCTGCTGCCTATGGTATGTAAATCATGTTCTTGGTTGTGCCTAAGGTCAATCATGTGTTGTTTGAGTTGTTTGAGTGAAAACCTACAAGATAGTAATTGACATGGCATAAGGAACATTATCTTTTCTTTGTGGGCTGTGTTGAGGTTATATATATGGGTTTTTCCGGCTGGAAATTGTTATAAATAGTTTCATAATTATGGTTTGGCTGCTTTTGTTAAACTTATCTATATGGTAATTCAATGGATTAAAGAAGATAACATGAAAAATAAGATGTTGACGGTAAAGGTTAAGGTGCTAGGCGTGTGGACTATATTTGAAGATTATGATTATAATGTTTTGTGTTGAAAATGATATGGTAAGCATAAGTATGATGTTTTATATGTTGTAGGAAGATTCATGGAAAAGGAATTGGATTCGAACCATATTTTGTTAATCGTAAATCGAGCTTCCTCTCAAAATGGTTGTTGAACTAATCGGAGAGCTTATTGTGAATTATATTATTGTTGTTTGGTGACTTTTGGTAACATATGACATGTAGTACAAAAAGGGGAGGTGCTATCCATTTTCTTGTAGAATATTGGTTTCTAAATATGAGAGTTACAACGCTTATATGGTGACGACGAAGTCGGTTTACTCATTGTAGACGTAAGAAGATATATTGAGCTTGCTTGATGACTGGATAGAAGATTCCAAAGGTATGTTAAGGCTATCCCTTCTTCCTCTTGGCATGATCCATACGCTGCAAACGAAACGAACAAATGCACAATTTCCATAAATGACTCTATTCATAGAAATGCTAGAGATGCTTATGTTCTTGATTACCCATGTGTCATATTATTCTATCATCTGTTCATGGGTCTCAAAAAATACGCAAGTTGATGAAGTTTATTTCATGATATTAATCAAAGACAAAATGGTCTTATGACACTCCGAAAGATTTTATTGATGTACTTCAAATGCATTGCATTCATTTACATTGACCCATGACCAGATGGCGTTATATACGCGTATATAAGTATATATATGTATATGGGATATGGGAAAAGGTTACGGCGTTATATACGCACCACCACCTGATCAGCAGGTATACGTTGATGATTTGCTCATCGTGGCCGAGAGGATATGATGGAATACCCTCGGAGGCTTGATGATGTTATGAACGCATATACCCATGCATGGTATGAATTTATGCGCATATGCACGACATTATAATATTAAATGATTCACAGAGCTATTCAGATATACATGTGTCGATGCCCCCTTTTTCTAATGGCAAAATCAGGTTTACGACATTTGGGCGGACAACTCTTTTCCTTTTGGGAATTGGGTTTGAGATTTAGAAGAGTCGCCACCTAATGATTGAGTGCATTACGACACTAAGAAGCAAATAAAAAGAAGAAGAACCAGAGAACGAGTAAGGGCTTGAAATTATCTCGGGGGAAGGTGTTAGGCACCCCCCAAGATCCACTAGTGTGGTTCCCAGCCATGCTACAATTGTGACTTCACATAATCAAGTAAGCAATTAAGGGCTCAAGTAGGAGGGATTCGCATATAACATTGCAAATAAATTAAAACTTGGTTAAAGGTAAAGAGGGCAGAATTTTTATGAAAGATTTAGACAATTTAAAAGAGATAGACGAAAGCAAGTAAAAGGAAGGGGGTCCTAGGTTTATAATTAATATGGATCACGTCAATGCAACACCCAGTAATTATTTCTTCAAAGAGGGGCTACATGAGGTATTATCGCATCGGTCATCATATCCATATCTACCTTTTCCCACCCCGTTAAGGTATTAAACGCGAAATGGTCTCGTTTTCCTATTGCATGCTACTACCCGTCCCAAACCTATCAGCCCCGGAGGCATTTGGGACTACTAGTCCTAAAGGGAAGGTAGATTTGGCTTTTGTGGAATTTCAAAAGGATAAAAGTCTAGGCGACAAGCAAAAACACATAAACAGTTAGGGGAAACAAATAGCAATTAAGGCTCACACAGGCCTCCTCACTTAAAAGAGCAAATATAGCATGACTTCAAGTACTGGTTAGGTCTTTAATTAAACTTACGTAAAGGGGGTGGCTGATTTATTACATATTTTCAGATAAGAAGTCCGAATTAGGCCTGCCTGCTGATTGTAATTATTAAAGACTGGTATAATTAATTGATTACCTAATGGTTTTCCTAGGTGAAATCCATAGGCATGATATCTAACAAGATCAAACATACTGAGTTTAAAGAAGATTACTGACTTTAGAAATAAACCAATTCTGCGGATGTTAACAATATTATTACTAATTTTAGACTTTGCGGATGAATCAGATTTAAACGACTACTCCTACAGGCATGAATTCTAAGCGTTATTGATTTTAAAACGGTTATGTAAGTGCAGGAATCCTATGAGCATGGTATCTAGGATGCAGTTGATTATTCTTTAACATATCGATTGTTTGCCTAATGACATGTGTATGTGCAGAAGTGCAGAAAACTTATAGATATGATTTCTAATGAAATGCATAACTTATAGGCAGGATTTCTAATGCGGTAATGAAACAACCTATAGGCAGGATTTCTATATGTAGATGCATAAACTTATAGGCAGGATTTCTATATGTAGATGCACAAACTTATAGGCAGGATTTCTATATGTAGATGCATAAGCTTAAAACAGGCTGTGATTGCAGAAATAAATACCTAAAGCATGATGTCTACCCACATGCATAACATGAAAGAGTTGTCGGGTAAAGATATGATGGCCTATTTTGACCGAATGAAACGATTTGAAGAATTTTGACCGAGCCCTGGTTCCTGAGCTGCCTACATATCCCTGGTCTTACAGGAATCAGGCCATCTATAGTTCAGGGTCCGTCGACGGAACATGCCGATGGAGATTTTTTTTCAAGAGCGGACGAGATATTCAGGTTGGGGAGGATGGTCGGAATCCAATAGGCTGCGGGAACTGGAGCGGGATTGCTCCTGCCGAGACGGCCGTTGTTAGCCGGTGTACCTGCAAATGAATAATACCAGCATATATTGTGCGTAAATTTAAACGTGATGCAAGTTCCCGTTGGACCATAAATGCTGTCTTTGGACGATTAGGATGACGTCCTCGGACTATGGTGTCCTGGGCCATGAAACGCATAATAAAGGATTCGCAGGCTATGGAATGATGCTCTCGGGCTATGAGAATGATGCCTCCGAACCATGATGCCTTTGAATAATGCGATGCAGAGATAAAAGTGGGGTCCTCAGGCCATGGCATGACGTTCTCGGGGTATGAAAATGGTGCCTCTGAACAATGACGCCTTTGGATAATTTGGCGATCTTTCAGCCCATGAAATGCAGGATTTGGCGATCTTTCAGCCGATGCAAGACTTAAATGAAGTGGCGGTATTTCAACCAATGCAAGACATAAATAAAAATGGCGATCTTTCAGCCGACGCAGGATTTAAATGAAGTGGCGATATTTCACCCAATACAAGACATAAATAAAGATGGCGATCTTTCAGACGATGCAGGATTTAAATGAAGTGGCGATATTTTAGCCGACGCAAAATTTAAATGAATTGACGATATTTCAGGCAATGCAAGACATAAATAAAAATGGCGATATTTCAGCCGATGCAGGATTTAAATGAAATAGCAATCTTGCAGCCATGAAATGCAGATGGAGGTAGAGCTTAACCTCGGAAGGCAGAATAGTAGCCTTATGCAATGCAGAGAATGCAGACGGAGGTAGAGCTTAACCTCGGAAGGCAGAATATTAGCCTTATGCAATGCAGAGAAAATGCAGATGGAGACAGAGCTTAGTCTCGGAAGGCAGGAAGTAGCCTTATGCAGTGCAGAAAAATGCAGATGGAGGTAAAGCTTAACCTCGGAAGGCAGAATAGTAGCCTTATGCAATGCAGAGAATGTAGATGGAGACAGAGCTTAGTCTCGGAAGGCAGAAAGTAGCCTTATGCAGTGCAGAAAAATGCGAACAGTAGTAAAATTTCGTAGCTGATGTCTTGATAGCTGATAGCTGATTGCGATATTGTGGCTGCTGGGGATATCGGATAGTGGTTGTGAAGCGATAATTTCGGGAGTTGTATTCCTGAAAGTACGAGTGTGTAAATGGATTTGCTGATTTGTGACTTGGGTGCCTGCATCCAAAGAAAAATCGTGAGTTTTGTAAAGGGACCGGTTAGTTCGCATTCCCGCTGGCTTCGTTTGAGTGGCTCGGCTCTGTTTATGGTGATACTGTAGGTACCCTCAGGGCAGCGTTATCAAACAAAGCAATTTCGATAATGGGCCTGCATGAGTTTTGTTAAAGGTATGATATATATAAAAAACTTTAGATGAACCAACGACCACGACGTGGTTCAAAACATTGCGACCTTCCTTACTATGGAATTTTCAGGGTCCTCCTCAAAATTCTGCCCCAGTTTAGTGGTTGCTGCTTCTGACGGCTGCTTGCGGTAAATGACTGAAATTACTTCAGAATTCTGAGGCTCCTCCTCAAAATTCTGCCCCAGTTTAGTGGTTGCTGCTTCTGACGGCTGCTTGCGGTAAATGGCTGAAATTACTTCAGAATTCTGAGGGTCCTCCTCAAAATTCTGCCCCAGTTTCCAATTGTGGGGGGAAATGAAAATTTTATTGAATTATGACCGAACCCATAAGGCTGCCTACGTATCCCCTCTTAAACGGGAATCAGTCAGACGTAGTTCAAATTACATAAGTAAATCATAAATGGTTACACATAGTATCGCTTGATTGCATCTGAATTTATTGGTTTTGGCCAAACTTCTCCGTCCATTTCTGCAAGTATGAGGGCTCCTCCTGTCAGAACCCGATGAACCATGTATGGACCTTGCCAGTTAGGGGAGATCTTCCCTTTGGCTTCATCTTGATGTGAAAAAATCTTCTTCAACACCAGCTGCCCAGGTGTAAACCGTCTTGGTCTGACTCTCATGTTGAAGGCTCTAGTCATTCTGTTCTGGTAAAGTTGACCATGGCAAAACGTGTTCATTATCTTTCCATCTATGAGAGCTAACTGTTCGTAGCGACTCCTTATCCATTCTGCATCGTTGATTTCTGCTTCCTGTATGATTCTTAGGGACGGAATTTCTACCTCGGCGGGGATGACCGCTTCCGTACCATAAACCAGCATATAGGGAGTTGCACCAGTCTATGTATGGACTGTGGTGCGATACCCTAACAAAGCAAATGACAGCTTCTCATGCCATTGCTTATGCTTTTCTACCATCTTTCTCAATATCTTCTTGATGTCCTTATTAGCGGCTTCTACAGCTCCGTTCATATGAGGCCTGTAGGCTGTGGAATTCTTGTGTTTGATCTTGAAGGTTTCGCACATGGCTTTCATCAAATCACTGTTGAGGCTGGAACCGTTGTCAGTAATGACTGATTCTGGGATCCCGACTCGACAAACGATACGGTCACGGACAAAGTCTGCCACGACTTTCTTGGTCACTGCTCTGTAGGATGCTGCTTCAACCCATTTAGTAAAATAATCAATTGCTACTAGGATAAACCTGTGCCCATTTGATGCGGCAGGTTCGATTGGTCCGATAACATCCGTTCCCCATGCGGCGAACGGCCATGGAGAGCTCGTTGCATTAAGCTCATTTGGAGGCACTTTTATCATGTCTGCATGGATCTGACAGTGGTGGCACTTTCGAATATACTAGATGTAGTCCGTTTCCATGGTCATCCATAAATAACCTACCCGGAGTATCTTCTTGGCTAAGACAAAACCGTTCATATGTGGACCACAGGTCCCATCATGAATTTCCTCTAGAAGTTTGGATGCTTCCTTTGCGTCAACACACCTTAGCAATCCCAAATGAGGAGCTCTCCAATACAGGATTCCTCCGTTATGGAAGAAATTGTTGGATAATCTTCGCAGAGTGCGCTTCTGAATAGCATTTGCAAGCTCTGGATATTTTCCTTCGGCCAAAAATTCCTTGATGTCGTGAAACCAAGGCTTTCCGTCTGCTTCTTCCTCGACATGAGCATAGTAAGTTGGCTGATCATGAATCTTTACTGGAATAGGGTCTATGAAGTTCTTATCTGGATGTTGAATCATGGATCATAGAGTGGCCAATGCATCGGCAAACTCGTTCTGGACTCTAGGAACATGCCGGAACTCTGTCTTTATGAACCTCTTTCTCAACTCCTGTACATGATGCAAATATGCGAGTATCTTGGAGTTCTTGGTCTCCCATTCTTCTCGGGCCTGATGTATAAGCAAATCCGAATCTCCAATCACTAGCAACTCTTGGACGTTCATGTCAATGGCCATCTTGAGCCCCAAGATGCAAGCTTCGTACTCGGCCATATTGTTAGTGCACGGGAACCTAAGCTTGGCGGATACCGGATAATGCTAGCCGGTTTCTGATACTAGGACTTTTCGAATGCCAACTCCCTTGAAACTTGCTGCTCCGTCGAAAAACATCCTCCAACCGTCATAGGATTCTGCAATGTCCTCTCCTATGAACAATACCTCCTCATCAGGAAAATACGTCTTCAGAGGCTCGTATTCTCCATCCACAGGGTTTTCAGCGAGGTGATCTGCTTGGGCCTGTCCTTTGATTGCTTTCTGAGTCACNCCCCTATTGATGTTGATGATGTCGAGGTCCCAGACGATGGGCAAGGGGGTGATTCTATTATTGGAGGTTAGAAAGGTCGATAAATCTGGAGGTATGGCAGCACAAATTCGTTAGTGAGTTAGACTACCAGAAATTCCGAGAATGGTGGCCCAAAGGTCACTTACCCTAGAGAGGCAATTCATTGAGCGAGACCTCTTTCCCCACAATCCAAATATCAAAAGGCAATTTGATGAGATAGTAGGTTGGAAATGGTTCACCAGCAAGGTTCCGGATGCCAATGAATTTCTTGTCAAAGAATTCTACGCAAACGTGGCCCACATCAAAAAAGGCACCACGGTGACAAAGGTCCGGAATATGAGGATCCGATTTGATGGCCATACATTGAATGAGTATGTCATTTTTGAGAATATGGAAGTTGTGCAATATTTGGGAAAATTGGCACTTGGTAAGGCCGCCCAGCCATGGGTGGCTAAAATATTAGCTCCTGGGACGACACCGGTATGGGTCACAACAGGGTTCCCAATAGCCAGAAACACCCTAAGTTTTGAAGCCAAAGGGTGGTCCACCTTTGTTTGTAGCGGGCTGGATTCGTGTTAGCATGACAGTGTCCTTCCACTCACCCGATGCATCTTGATATCATCCACTATGGTGGGATATACCATCAATGTGGGAAACCTCATGCATTACAACATCACAAAGGCAGTTGGGAAGGACGAAAGATCATACCCCTACCCCAATTTCCTCACCATGTACTTTGAGGACCAGGGAGTTGAGAAGAACAGTTATGACTCCAAGACAAAGACAAAGCATCCTTTCTCATGGTACAACACCAAAGGACCGAAAAACCCTAAAACAAAGGGTAAAGCTGCCACCCCCACCGGCCAGTCTGTAGAGCCAGGGGTCATGGCCACCGGGTCAGAGCCATCCATAACAGGTGGATCATCAGCTGCCGTACCTCCTCCTTCATCCGGGCCATCCATCACCGAGCCATTGTCCGTGCCATCTTCTTCTGCCTACCCCCAGACTGCACTCTGGCTTTCTCGGACTCTATCTAGTATCAATAACTGGATGCAGGAAGCGACATCAAAGTTGTCTGTCTTATCCAATGCAATGGCAGCTCAGTAAGCTCCGGCACAGCCTTTGGTGCCTTCATCAGTGGAGGACTCGTTGAAGGAGCTTCTGGACAACCAGTAGAAGCTCCTGGACAACCAACAACTTATCATGGCCACTTTGGATGCTCAGAGAAAAGCAATAAAGGACCCGGGCAAGCAGGTCAAGAAGATGAAGAAGACTCGGGCTTCAAAGGAATCAATGCAGCAGCTTAGGCAGGATGTCCAGAGGTTCACATCAGCTGGTGATATTCCATTGGATTTACTCTTGGCGGAGCATGTCAGTGCAGCACAGGCAGTAGAGCATGAGGCACCAGCAACTGGCTAGTCTGAGGAGCCAGGTGCCACTATCCAGGCTGCTACAGAGATGACTCAGATGCTCCGAAACCCCGTGGTACCCCAGTCAGATTTGGAGATCCAGTTAGAGGACCCGGTGGGACCTGTTGATACCCAATTTTTCCCTATGTATTTTTTCGTACCCAAAATACTTCCAAAATAGCATATTTGTGCATATATAAGCACACCCATGAGTTTTGAAATTTTTTGATGATTTTAAAACCAATTTATTGCCTATTTTTATACCATAAAATCCAATAATTATTCCCAAAATTTACCATTTTGGTGAACAATTTATTTTATTCTCATATTTACATCAAAACATAGCTAACATGATTTTTGCATATTTTTACAAATTCATTTGGTATTTTTAAAACTAAATTGCATATAATTGCAATACTAGCCTCTTTAAAGATTCAATTGTAATTATATTTATAAAATTGACTCCAATATTTTTAATTTGATAATTATGTATCATTAATCATTCTATCACATTTGATTTATTTCCAAAAATTATTTTGCTATTTTTTATAAATTAAAACAAGGGAAAAGTGGCTATTTAAGAGTTAGCCCTTTGCATTTCAATTTTAGCGAAATTAACCTCAATCTTAAGCCCAAATCAGACCCAAAATTCCCTACCCAATTTCTTAATTAACCCGACCCACGGCCCGTTTATTTTTACCCGCCCGGCTCCCTTTTGATTTTTGATCAACGACCACATTTCCTCCTTACCATTTTAATTCCAAAACGACCCTAACCCTATCCCCATTCTCTAAATCCGCCGCCTCTGGTTCCTCTCATCTCTCTCGAACCCTCTCAACCTCTGAGACCCGAATATCCACCTACCTCCAGAATCCATGGCTAATCTAGCCATGGACAACCTCTACCCACCATCTCCTGCTCTCACACGCTTGCTCATTGAAGATTCGAGGCTAGACCTCGAAGGTCTTCATCCAGACCCTGGCCGGTTCGAGTTTCTTTGGCCGTTTCCGGCTTTGCTCCGGCGTATCTCAGCCTCTCAAGCCTGGATTCGACCTTGCTAGCTCAGAACCATTCTCGAGACTTCCATGCCTTCTCGTCCTTTTGGGTTCTCAGAAACCCTAGCCTAATCGAGGTTCCTTTTTCGCTTATTCGTCTAGATCTATGCTAGATCTATGCTTTGTGTGCCATTTTAGAGTTTTTTCCCAATTTTCCCTTTTCAAAACTGTTCGAATCCTATTTTTAGGGTTTTCTGAAAATGGTTTCTAAATGTTTCTGATTCTTTTACTCTTTTTATGTGTGTTCATGCTCGTTGTTTTATTCCTTGTTATGTTCAAGCCTGCTCTTGTCTTTCTTACTGGATCTTTTACGGAGATTCTTCTACCTCTTTTGTTCACATCTTAGCCTAGGTTATTGACTTGCTTTTGCTTATGTGTTTAAGCTCATGCTTTGATTTTGTTTCTGAGTTCTGTTGATCATGCTCTTGCCTACCTTCGTCTTAAAACTCGTAATTTCCTCTTACTTCTGTTTGTGCATATCTGCCTATCTCTGTGACTTTGAACGATTCCCTCACCTCCGACTCCATGTGAAACCCTAAGATTTGGGGGGTTTTCTTTTCTTTGAAGTGAAAGACACTAGGGTTTCACTCTGAAACCCTAGGTTTACAGACTCATGACGAGTATGTAATCGAACTTGTGAACTTATTTGCCTATGATTATGGAAAAAACTCTCATTGTTCTTCTTTGTTTTGAACTGCATGCTTATATATAAGCTTCCCTTTCAAAGTTTTATTTTCGAAATTCCTTTAATCAGGCTAAGAAATTCGTCACTAATTTCTCTTGATTGAACCTCTTTTACCTTACTGATGTTTTCCTTAAATAATTGATCCTGTATCTTCTGTGATTTTGTACCAACATTTGAATTATTTACTTCCTTAATTATCTCAGTCTCTTTGTGATTTACAACTGGAGCCGAGATCCTTTGACTAATTTTTAAACTTATACCTTATTCTTACTACTGTGCTCTCTTTCCTTAAATATCCAATTGTGTGTGTGACCTTATTTGTGCACCATATGGTCTCTTTACCTTAATTTAGCCTTAATAAACTGATTCTCTCTTCCTTCTTAGTCGTCTGAACTAGACCCTTAATTAAAGGAGTCTGTCTACCCTAATTGATACTAATTTGATTAGTTTCTATGTTTATACCTTTGTGCCTACCTCACCTGTTTTCAAAACTATATAAAGGGCTCAGCCCTCCCCTTTTAAAAAGGGCAGTAACAACGAGTAAGTAACAATCAAGTAATAATAGGCAATCTGCTTTCTACTCCCTTCTTCTCTCAAATACACAGACTAGTTTTGTGTACTTCTCCTCTTTTCTTTCTGAAATACCCTTTAAGCTCTCCTTGAATCTTCAAGTGTTCTGCTGAAAACCTGAGTTGTTTCTGCTGTTTGCTTGCTGTGGTTACTCTGCTATTCTCTTACTTTGCAACTGGTATGTCCATCTTAGTTTAAATACTGCTCCTCCACTATGTGTTTCACATCCTAGTTCTGTTATGTTTTCCTTTACTGTTTTTCTGCAACTTTGTCTTTATTGTTCCTATGTGAATCCCCTTACCCTTTACCCTTTGTATGTGAGTTATGGTTCAGGACATAACAGCACTCCAATTTGCTGTCTATGATCCTGAACTGGATTCTTTGAATCCCAAACTCAATCAATGCCCATTCCCTTTTCCCCTTTTATGTGTCTGAGCCCTGGACTGGGGTCTGATAGTGTCCTAATCACTATCTAGACTTTGGTCTGACCTTCAAAAGGTCTGCTCCTAACTTGTTCAACCAAACAAGTGGTCAGGGGTGTGCCAGCCTACTTTGTAGCTAGGTATGACCACCACCTGTCATGGCTCCCCAATTCCCCTTTCACTTTGCACTTACTCTTAGCTATAAGTTCTGCCCCTCTCTTGCAAGCCATGCTTTTGGACCCCCTGAGCTCCCTCTGAACTTGGATGCATGAGAGCTGGCTCTTCCACACTGCACTATTCTAATTCTGATAGTATCCTGGGTGTAAGCAATACCTGGAATCCCTAAGATTCCTTGGAACTTTGAAACACCTTGGATAAAGAGAAGGCTTTGGAAATCTGGATCCCGGAAGTGGCTCAATCGCATGTTATTAGACATTAAGGTTGAATTAGGCTACTCGGATCTAGCTGTTAGCTTTTGATGTATCTTTTAATTTCCAGTTTGATTCATTGGATTGTAATAATTTTGTATGAAACTCGGGGAGTATAGTAAAAGGGTGTGGGAGGGGTCTTTACTTTTCTTGCACCCAAGGGGTAGAAATCATGAGTTAGGATTTTTATTCAAACTAGAAGTCCTTCCTATAGGGTCTTTAATACTGATTCAATCACATAGAGACCATGCCTATAGGATTTAACGCTTAACTTTACCGCAAAATCACCTAGAAAGCATGTCTATAGGATATAACATTCATGTTCTGTAATGACACATATAGAGATCATGTCTATAGGCTCTTGCATTTCTGCATATACAATTAGGCAAACCGTTTATAGGCTTAATAACAAAGTTGCATATAGACATCATGTGTATAAGACTCCTATTAATGTCATGAAAGGGTGTTAAAATCGGTAAACGTATAGAAAGCATGCCTATAGGAAACCTCGTCTTTAATAGCATCATTCGTTCTTAAGCAGTATCGATTGCTGGAACTAGTGTCTTTACTAAAACTGGTAATTTTCTACTTCTGAAACCCGCTAAAATTGGTAAACCTTTTTCCTATAACCAATCTGCACTTCCCCGAAAACCTTTTAATCAGTCTACATCTTTTCTGAAACAACTGGTAACTCTTTTCTAAAATCGGTTTGCATCTTTTCTCTTTGTTTAAACTGATAATTCTTTTTTTTAAAATCAACTTGCATCTTTTCTGAAACAACTGGTAACTCTTTTCTAAAATCGGTTTGCATCTTTTCTCTTTGTTTAAACTGATAATTCTTTTTCCAAAATCAACTTGCATCTTTTCTGAAACTACTGGTAACTCTTTGCATCTTTTTCCTGAAATTAATAGATCCTACGCCTAGGTTTTTATTTTAACTCATAAACAAAGGTTGGCTAATTAATGAATTGGGTCAGTCCCTGACAACTGTATCCGAGTTGCCTAATGCAGACTCTCTGTTTAAATACATGTGTTGAACCAGTCCGCTCGCTGCTTAACTTAATCTAAGACCAAATCAGTATTTGTCAAGGCATGCTAAACTAAATGATTGTTTGACTTCTGGGGTCAATTTGAGCCTTGTATGCTTGCTTGTCCTCCCCTTTTACTTGATACTTGTTTTGAATGTCGAGCTAGAATTTTATCCTTTAAACTCCACAAAGGCCCCCATCCCTTTCTTCCCCTTTAGGATTAGAAGTCCTAATACCCCGGGACTAATAGGATTGGGACGGGTAGTAGCATGCGATAAGTAAACGATACCGTTCCGCGCTTTAATACCTTAACGGGGTGGGAAGGGTAGACATGGAGATGATGATTACACGATAACACTCTGCGTACAACTAAGTACCAGTGTTGTGCGAATGATCCATGTTATGTATAAACCTAGGACCCCTTTCTCCTTCTTTATTAGTTTAACAAAATTTTCTGAATCTTTAAAGCTATTGCATTTTCAATTTCTGCTTCTCGCATGATCTTTCGGATTATTTGCACTAAGTACTTGACCTTTTCCTCTACTTGCACGTTTTTTACAAAAATTGCTCCTTTAAAATTCAGCACTTCTTTTAACCTTTTGTGTTTCTTGTACTTGTTTATTTACATCTACATCTAAAGTCACAATTGTAGCATGGCCGGGAACCACACTAGTGGATCTTGAGGGGTGCCTAACACCTTCCCCTCGAGATAATTTCAAGCCCTTACCCAAAACTCTGGTCTGCATCTTTAATTCTTCTAAAAGTGTCCTAATGCACTATAATCATTAGGTGGCGACTCTCCCAACTCTCAAAAAACCCAATTCCCAAAGTGGGAAAAGAGTTGTCTTCCCAAATGTCGTGAACCCGATTCCGCGAGGAAAAAAAAGGGGGCGTCGATAGCATGGCGACTCTGCTGGGGACTTCTTTAGGCTTTTACCATTGCATGCTATACGTGACTTTATTGCTTTCTTTTATTGCTTTTGTTTAATGTCTTTATTTGAATCTAACTTGTTTCTTTTGTTTCTTTTTCTTTAATTACTTTCATTTATCGCTTTTCCATCAATACTGTTGTAATTTCTGAGCAATCATTGTAAACTTTATTGTATGAACGTGAAAATACATGTCAATTTGTTTCATCCTTGTAAACTGCATCTTCAATATCATATTCCACTCGTGCCAAACAAATACTATAGCAACGCTTATAATGAGTAGTTGCGCACTTCCAATACTACCACCCCCTAAATTTGGCAAAGGCATATTTGCGGTAAAACCAGTCGATCAACGGTGTAGTCGACGGTTCCGTGCCTTTCCCTCTTGAGTTGTCCGCTCAAGGGTACCAGTCTAGCACTTCAAGATAGAAACCTTACTCCGTTAAACCGTACATGCATCATGGTCAAACCTAGCCGAGTCAGTTATGTTGTCCACATAATGACTCATTAAGATAGCCTTGTCCAAAGTCCACCGGGTTTCTTCGAAACCCAAACGGACACCTCCACGTTCTGTGCATTTATTTGGAGAACTTAAGTTCTTTGCTACGCTAATTATTGATTTAAATAGTCGAGTGTGGTGGGGGTAAGGGCCTAACACTCTGTTTTGCAGAAAATGAGGCACGAGATCCCCAGATTTGGAATGGTAAAAAAAATTCATCCAAGGCTACTGAATTGGTGGAACGACCTCCATTCTAGTGATCAAACACTCGTCCGCAAGTACCTAGGGAATCTGCCTTCTCTCGTAGAGATTCAACCTAACAACAGAATCATAGAGGCTGCAACATTGTTCTGGGATAGTGACAAATCTGTGTTCCGCTTTGGTAACTAGAGATGTCTCATTTACTTGAAGAGATAGGGGGTCTAGCTGGAATTCCATGGGAGACTCCGGGTCTGCTTATGCCAGAAAATCGCAAAGGAAGGGGTTTCCTTAAAATGATGGGGTTGAAGAAAAACCCAGACTTAACCTGTTTGAAAGACTACTACATCCCGTTTGACTATCTATACGAAAGGTACGGCCATAGCAAGTCATACCGCACCTATTCAGGCGAATTTTCTATCACCTCATTGGGGCATGTCCATAGAAGGGTCTTTGTTTTCATGTTTTGCTTTTTGGGGATGATCGTGTTCCCTATGAAGAAGGCTAGGATCCACACCAGACTAGCCATGGTAACCAAAACTTTGATGGAAGGAAAGTTCATCAAGAGGATCAAAGACTGCCAAAACGCCGAAGGAAATGCGGGCGGACATCTGGCCCGAGCCTACTTACTGCTAGGACTATGCGAGTTGGTGGAGCTGTTCGAGGGAGACAAGACTGCCAAATCTGGGGAAGGTCCTTCTGGGACCAAGTAGTTAGGAGTCCTTTATTTTGCTTTAATGATGTAATAAGGCCAATGGCCACTAGTGACATTTACTTTCTATTATTTAGAGTCGTTTTGGATTCGTCTTATTTTTATCAATAAAATGAGGCATTTAGCATTATAGGTTCTCCAAAACTATTTGTCGCTAGGCCTACCTCAGGCACAACGAGGCACCAAAATTAGGGCGCGATTTATATTCTCACCCAATGTGTTTAAATACTGCAATACTTTTTCCTCAGAACCCGCACTAACTTGTTACCTTTTTTTTTTTTCTTTTATTTTTATTCCCCTCCCCAAAGGTTAGTTCGTGCATTCTGGCACCATCAGCATACTCCACAAGATCCAAGGGCCCTCCACCTCCTCCTCCTCCAAGTCCTGTCTGGAACAAAAACAAAGGCAAAATGGGAGATACAAGCGCCAGAAAGGAGATTGAGATTCCTCAGGGTACCCCGGTTGCAAAGGAAACTACTGCACAACTGGAACAAAAGCTGTTGAAATTTCGAGAAGAACTGGATCAGGTTCGGAATTTGGCAAACCTGTCATTTTCCCTCACCGCTCCTGATGTCAACACCCAAAATCCCGCACCTCCACAAAACACCCCGCAACCACAGATGCAACCCACTCATACCTGTAACACATGCTACACTCCAAATAACACCCCACTACTCATTCCCGAGCCACTGAACACCACAAATGACCATCTCCACAACACTCCTATTTACGTGGATATTGTACCCCACTACGCCCAACCCATCTCAAATGCACCTGAGTCTGATGACAAGGACTCCCTCATCAGGAACTTAGCGGCAGAGCTCAAGAAATTAACCAGCCGAGTTCAGGGCGTAGAAGGTAACAAAGGCATTGAAGGATTGAATTACGAGGACTTGTGCATTCAACCAGATGTTGAACTTCCGGAGGGGTACAAACCTCCCAAGTTCGAAATGTTTGATGGAACAGGAGATCCCAGAGTCCACCTGAGGACCTATTGCGATAAGCTAGTGGGGGTCGGAAGAGATGAGAAGATCCGTATGAAGCTCTTCATGAGGATCTTAAAGGGAGATGCACTATCTTGGTACATCAGTCAAGACCCCAAGAAATGGACGAGTTGGGTAGGTATGGCATCGGACTTCATGGATAGATTCCGGTTTAATACAG
Organism: Nicotiana attenuata; assembly: GCF_001879085.1. Lineage (NCBI taxonomy): Eukaryota > Viridiplantae > Streptophyta > Magnoliopsida > Solanales > Solanaceae > Nicotiana > Nicotiana attenuata. The sequence goes on from NW_017672591.1 coordinate 89,267, forward strand.
AGAATGCACTAGATGTATTCTACATACAGAATTTGAAGAAGAAACCCACCGAAACATTCCGCGAGTATGCTACTCGTTGGAGGTCAGAAGCTGCAAAGGTCAGGCCGGCCCTAGAAGAAGAGCAAATGAATAGATTCTTCGTCCGGGCTCAGGATCCCCAATATTACGAGAGGTTGATGTTGATCGAGGGTCAAAAGTTCTCTGATATCATCAAACTCGGAGAAAGAATCGAAGAGGGCATCAAGAATGGTATGGTTACAAATCTTGAAGCATTGCAAGCCACCAATAAGGCTTTACAAACTGGTGGCGCGTCTAAGAAGAAAGATGTAAGTGTCATGATGGTCGCACAGGGAGCCAAATCACCACCAAAATACCACACTTACCCATCACCTCCACTTACATATCAGCCCATCCCGAATTACCAAGCACCCACACCCTCCTATCCACCTCCCGTTTACCAATCCTCTCCACCTCTCACATATCAACCCACCTCACCCAGATACTCTCAACCATCACCTGTTTACCAAGCTTATAACGCTCAACCCTCTCACTACCAATCACCACCCACCCGTCAAAATTTTCCAAGACCCAAACCAAATTTTGACCGCAAACCTCCCAGACAATACACAACCATCGCTGAACCGATTGACCAGCTATATGAAAGACTTAAAGCTGCTGGTTACGTCACTCCTAACCCAACCAAAGCTCCAGAAAATCCCTCCCAGTGGGTCAACCCCAACAAGACCTGTGCGTATCACTCCGGCATGAAGGGACACACCCTTGACGAGTGCCGTTCGTTGAAAGATAAGATTCAGACCCTGATCGACAATAAGGTCATTGTAGCAAAGGAGCCTGCTCCTAATGTTCGTAATAACCCCCTGCCTGACCACAAAGGTGGAGACATTCATATGATCGAGATCGAGGATGATTGGGACCCCAAAGGGTCAATAGGTTTGGTTGCTGAAGGGGATGGACCGAAGAAGCCAGCGGTTACCCTTAACCCAATTGTTGTGCAGAATCAGCCCTCCATGGACGAGAAGTAAATATGTCTATACCTCTTGAATTTTAAGCGCCTCCCTCTGCAAAGGCGCCCGGACCAATCGAGGTTGAATTTGGAGTTCCAAAGGCACCTACACTGTTACACCCCGTGTTTTCGTACGTAAGAGTACATCATAAGTCAATTAATGTAAGCTCAGAAAGGGAATCATCTTTTAAAAGCTTACAAAGTTAGTTCATCATGTTAACGTGGAGGTTACAAATATTTAAGATCATTAGTACCAAGTAGCAAGAGGGTTTGAAGGCTTAGAAGCTAAATGAATTGAAGAAAATAAGTTTCGTCGAAAGTCGACAAGTTGGAATATTTTACCATGTACTTTTGGGGTGATACTAGGGTTATTAACATTATAAGGAGATTATGTTATGAGTTATTTTAGTCGTACGATAGTTGGTGTTATGTTTTGAAGTCAAGCGAGTTGTGGAACAAAAGTTGGAAAAGGTCATCACAAGTTCCATTTATAATATGCTGAAATTTAGGTCAA
>NW_017672591.1:91289-94756 GCF_001879085.1 Nicotiana attenuata
GATGGTAGTAACCCCATATATAGTTGCCAGACTATCCCAATGATCGGGGGCAAAAGAAGAATAGGCGGAGAGACATACCACCACATCGAAAGGGTCAACGTTGTAGACAAAGACAAGTGGTGGGACAACAAGATCGAAAGTATCCTAAATTGGTGCAGGTACGAGCCTGGAAAGGGACTTGGTAAAAATATTCAGGGGATCACTAAGCCCATCAAACTGAAGAAGCATGGCACTACCTTTGGCTTAGGGTATGGTTATACTTGGAAGGAATTCCAGAACTGGTCGCCACCATGGCGCGACCCCTACTATCCGTTGGAGTTTTCGATACCTAGCCTGAAGCAGACCTTCCAGCCAGCAGATACTATATATGGGTCAGAAGAAGATGAAACATTGGCAGCCATGAAGAATTTATTCCTGGAGGATGATGACATGGACTGCTGTGTTCTTTTGAGGAGGAAGGGGAGGAAGGCCCTTCCGTACAAGCTGTAAGCAGGGGAGACCGCCTCAGCAACTGGTCAATTAGGACCGTCAGAGCCCGGAGGGTTTCGGGGTAGCAAGGCTAAACAAAAGCAGTGCATTTTTTAGTTTACTTTACTAGTTGATTTTCTTCCCGCATTGTCTTTAATTTAGAAAAGAGCTCCGATGTTTCAAACAAATTTGAATTTAATCAAAGCATTTCAGTTTATCATATATATCTCGCTTATTATTTTCTCTATCATTTACTCTATTTTATACAGCATTACTATTACATATCTTGACGATGAACCAACGCCTGTGACTTGCAACGAAACAACGCAAAAAAAGGACATAGACTCAGAAGAAGATGAAATACCTGAAGAGGTCGTCAAAGAGGTTGAGAATTTTGAGAATAGACCTAAGTCCAACCTGGAAGAAACTGAGGTCATTAATTTGGGAGATACAGAGAACATCAAAGAAACTCGCATCAGTGTTCACTTGTCGCCATCAGAAAGGGAAAAGTATACGGAATTTTTAAAAGAATATGAGGACATATTCGCCTGGTCGTATGATGATATGACTGGTCTCAGCACGACCATTGTAGCTCACAAACTGCCAACAGATCCAGCCTGTCTGCCGGTAAAGCAGAAGCTCAGGAAATTCCAGCCTGTCTGCCGGTACAGAGGCGGTCATCCCCGCCGAGGTAGAGATTCCCTCCATAAGGATCATACAAGAAGCAGAGTTGGACGACACAGAATGGGTAAAAGGTCGCTACGAGCAGTTAGGCCTTATAGATGGGAAAAGGATGAATGCAGTTTGCCCCAGTCAGTTGTATCAGAACAGAATGTCCAGAGCCTTCTACAAAAGAGTCAAGCCAAGGAAGTTTACACCGAGGCAGCTAGTGTTGAAGAAGATATTCTCGCATCAAGATGAAGCCAGGGGGAAATTCTCTCCCAAATGGCAAGGTCCGTACATGGTTCACCGGTTTCTAACTGGAGGAGCCCTTATCCTTGCAGAAATGGACGGATAAGTCTGGCCGAAGCCAATCAATTCAGACGTAGTGAAACGATACTATGTGTAACCACTTACGATTTCCTTTATGATGTAATTTGAACTACGCCTGACCTGATTCCCGTTTAAGAGGGGATACGTAGGCAGCCCTATGGGTTCGGTCACAATTTAATAAAATTTCATGTCCCCCTATTATTGGAACTGGGGCAGAATTTTGAGGAGGGCCCTCAAAATTCCGAAGTCAGTCTTCAGCCGCTCATCGCCAGGGATGTCAGCCCAGTGAACTGGGGCAGAATTTTGAGGAGGACCCTCAAAATTCCGAAGTTGATGAGCCGTCAGAAGTGCCAGCCCAGTAAACTGGGGCAGAATTTTGAGGAGGACCCTCAAAATTCCGAAACAAGAAAGGTTGCAATGCTTTGAACCACGTCGCAGTCGTTGGTTCATTTAAACAAAACCATTTTCTACTTACGTTATATTTGTTAAATCATGCATAACTATGATAACTGTTGTTTAGCGACGCTACCCCAATGATGCACGACGACAGAAGCCACGGAAGTGCGAACTAACCTTTCCCCTTTACAAAGCTCACGATTTTCTTTGGATGCAGGCACCCAAGTCACAAAGTTACCAAACATGTTACGCAATCGCATTGAACCGTCACGCCTATTCGCATTTACTATCTGCACGCAATGGCCCCAGCAGTCGAAATATCACGATTAGCTATCAGCTAAGAATTCTTCTTCTTACTATTCGCTTTTGTTGGCCAAAGATCAGTTGAAGTTTTGAAGAATGACAAACGAACTCAGTAAAGGACCAGATTCATCTAAGGAGACACAGTTGTTATGGCCCATACACATGAAGTGCACGTGAAGAAGATAAGTCCTTGAGATCAAGCAGCAATATCTTGATGAATATCTTCTGAACTGAGCGAAAAGATTGCATATAGGATAAGGAGTTGAAGTCTCCTTATGAAAAGAGAATTACATCTGGATCAAGTATATGGATTAGGAGTTAGAGTTGTTCTTGGACTCGAATTGTCAAAGGATCCATAATTCGAGTTCTTATCAAACTCTGATTACTAACTCTATAAATATAACGATTGTTCTCTTTTATAGGTGAATGCACATAAGCAGAAGTTAAGCATATTTGAGAGCAAAAAGATCAAGTCTGATTTGCAAGCAACATATGCGAGATACAAGTGTGCACGTCTGAAGCTACATGAACTAAGATAGAAGAACCAGTTTCATCATTGTGTTTATTCTAAGTCTAGTTCAATTGTAGTAGGTTTTCATATTGTACCTTTTAGCTTTATCTAGAAGCAATTGTAATAGGTATATTGAGTATTCAAGTTAGAGTTAACTTGAAAGTGTCGCAACAGTTGAGGCTGTGTGCTACACTGGGAGAGTTAATCCTTAGGTTTACAAAGAGTTTTGTAAATGCAGTTTTTGGCTCAGTGATTTTAGTGGAGTTTGGGAAAATCCTACTGAGTAGTAGGTCGTGGTTTTTTCACCTTTTGAGCCAGGTGTTTTCCACGTAAAAAATCTCTGTGCACTTTATGTTCAGTATTTATTATTCCGCAAACTGCTGTAGTTAGAACACTTAGAAGAACCAGGTTCTTCTAACGCGAAAATTAGGTACCACACAAATCACCCCCCTCTTGTGTGGTATTGACGTTTAAAACATCAATTGGTATCAGAGCAGGTTATCCTTGAAGAGGTTAACACCTTACGAAAAGATCAACATGAGTGCACCACCTGGTAACTGGGAAGGGCAATCCACTGCCAGGCCTCCTCTCTTCAATGGCCTCTACTACTCCTGGTGGAAAAACAGAATGAGGGACCATATAATAGGCGAAGACTATGAGCTTTGGGATATCATCACTGATGGTCCTTTAGCCACAACCAAGAAGAATGATGAAGGAGTGGATGTTCCAAAGACAAGAGTAGATTGTACTGCTGAAGATCTAAGGAAATGGGAGAAAAATGCAAAAGCCAAGAAAT
>NW_017672591.1:99264-110160 GCF_001879085.1 Nicotiana attenuata
CTGACTATGCAGGTTTCCTAGTGGATAGAAAAAGCACTCAGGTTATGGCTCACTTTCTTGGTTCATGTCTTGTTATCATTTGGGCTACAAAAACAAAATTCAGTAGCCCTATCTACTGCTTGAAGCTGAGTATGTGGCTTACAGCTTTCTTGTTGTGCTCAATACTTTGATCAAACACCAATTAGTAGACTTTGGTATAGAAGTGGGATGTATACCAATATTCTCTGATAAACACTAAGTGCTATAAGTATGACAAAGAACCCTGGTTCATTCATTAAAAGGACCAAGCACATAGATTTAGGACACCACTTTCTTAAGAGATTAACTATTTGAGAAAGGGTTAATCTTCATAGAATTTTGTGCTACTGATAAACAAATTAGCTGACATTCTTTACTAAAGCACTGGATAGAGAAAACTTTGAAAGGAACAGGTTTGGAATTAGGGATGATTAAGATCACCTTAAAAGCGTCCAGTGTTTCAGGATGCACAATGAAAAAAAAATGATTGAAAAAGAGAAAAAAAAATTTAGGTTAGGAGTTTTTTAATTCAATGTATAAATATCTAAGGACTAATTCTTACTCAGTCTCATACTTGATTAGTATACTTCCTGTGGACATGTGTTTATATGATCCTTTAATCTCTTACAAAGTTTTTCTTATTCTGACATCTGAGGCATGATCAAGGGAAGTTTTACTTGAAGACCTGGTTCATCAGTAGTATATGCACTCATAAGAACGTTCAGGTATGTTCCTATACTTTGCAACAATTATAAGATAAAATATTCAACCAATTGAGCAGAAAGTCCTAAAATTACACCAAACTTCATAAATTCTTATCCGTTGAGCATTGAACCAGTTTCATTATCCTTAGGAGGTCTAACTAAAACAGGATTTTTTTCTAAAAACTAGCGTCACTCATTTATCTCTAAAGAGGACCGGAACTCTAATTTGATTAGACTTTCTATTGAACCTTGAAAAAGCTGTCGTTACAGGCTTAATCATTGATCCCTCTTTAAAATACACTCCAAACCCTCTCTCATCACTCATAAACCGTCATTTCAACTTCTCTAATCCTTCTGATAAACCCTTTTCTTCTCCAAAAATCCCCAAAATATTTCCAAAAATTATCCGCCATGATAATCCTCAAGGGACAATCCTGGAACTCCCCCACCTATTTCCTCTAAACCTCATCATCACACCTCCAGTTGAAAGTCCAAAACCCAGCTTTCGCAGCAAAAAGATGTAGCCAGAAAAACTGAGCATCGGTCCTCTCAGAAAAGCCTTGGAACGAGAAATTAAGGGCTAGTCAAAGAAAAAAAGGCTTCATCTAAAAGAATCCCACTCAAGCTCTGAATCTGAAAAGTTCATCTCTGCTAGTTGAGGAGAAGAACCTGGGTTCATCTGGACAATGACAAGAGTCAAGAAACCCAAGAGAGGTAAACACCTGTTATGTATTTTTTCTGATTATAGCTGAGAAGGTAGATAATAGGTTTGTGCTTGTGGGTGCTGTGAAAATGTTGAAGGGGGCTGAGACTGTAGGTAAGAGAAAAAAAAGAAAGGGGAGGGTTCTTGCTATATTGTGGTGGTTGGAGAGAAGGTGGCTTGAAGTCAGGGGGAAGCGGTATCAGGAGAAGCTGCCTGAGGGATTGTTTTAAGATGAGTGAGCAACAAGAAGAACTGGTTTCTTCTTATGGAGGAGACTTTTAGCAATATTCTAAAGAAAGTTAGGGGCCAGTTATGACCCAAAAACGCAAGGCGTCTCCACAAAAGACCCCAGTTTGCTGACAAACCATCAAAGAAAGGCAAAGTAACATCTTCCAAGAGTGTTTCTACTTCTGTACCTAGGAAAGAAAAACTACAGAGTAAAGTTAAGGCAAAGTGAGCAGAACTAAGGAGCATTAGAGAAGAGTAAGAAAAAAAAGAAGGAAAAAGGAAAGAAAAGGTAGTAAAAGTTCTGGAGGCTGCATGTAGAAAGAGGAGGAGGGAATGACCTGGTCATCAAGAGAGAGGCACAACTGAAGAAGTGGTTCCCACTGTTCAAACCAAAAAGAACCAAGACTCCTGCAAAGAACGTCTTTCAAAGTCTGTGCCTGCTGACCTTCTTTTGGCTAAAAAGAACAAGTGTCTGCTGTAAGGGAAAACACGTGGAATTACTGAAGAAGGAAATGAGAGTGATGTGAAGAAGAAGAAAAGGAGACTCTGAACAATGAGCAAGATCGCTTGTTATTTTTAGCAGGAGGAAGATATTGAGGGGAGGCTGCTGAAAGACCTGGAGGAGCCTGGCAGGTTAGGCTTGGTAGATGCTTTAGCTGCCACAAGGCCTAGAAGACATTGGACCTTCAGATGGATGGGGAGACTAGCCAGAAGAGACGTTGACTTGAATGATGGCGAATGGCTCTGTGGAAAATGGGCGAGTACCGTATATAGGTGAAGGTGTGAGGTGGAGTTTGATGCCCAGAGCTGGGCAGGATTCTAGTACTCCCAAGTGAGTGGCTATGATGATTACACTAGGCAAAGGTGGGCCTTGATCCTGAAGATGATCTGCCCACAGCACTCCAAATTACCAGGAAACTTCTGTTGACACAAAGGATGCGAAGAGGTGCCTGAAAGCCACGCATTTGTTCAAAAGAGTGAATGAAGCCAGATCATAAGTGCTCTTTGAGATTGTGAACACATGTCTGTTGCCTAAGACAGAGAGAGGAGGCAACGGCAAATTATATGGACGTGGTTCTCATGGAGTGTCTTGTGAGGGGTAAACAAATCAATTGGCCTGCTTTCATAGTCAAATTGCTGGACAGAGTCATAAATGCGTTCAAAGCTCATGCTACTCTTTATGGATTTCATTTGACAACTGTACTGGACAAGGATGAAACGTCCCTTTGAAGAAGTGGGAAAATGCCTCCAGTAAGGAGCACTTTGGAACTAAGACTCTTCCAGGCCTGTGATTATCTGCTAAGTGTTGCCCCTGTTGAACCTGGTTCATCCGTAAAAACTCCAGTGAAATAGCAAAGTTAGAGCATTGATGCAAGAATGTGGGACCAAAGATCTGAGATTGCTAGGCTTCAGGCCGAGTAGCTAAATTGGAAGAAGAAAGGAATGGGCTGAAGGCAGAACTTGCAAAAGAAAAGGAAAAGAGTGAAGGGATGCTACAAATAATGTTCAACTTACTCCAATCCCAACCTCCAGTTCTTCTAAGCCTTAGCCATCTTTGTCCTAGTTCCGAACCATTTCAGTTACCCCCAGTGACCCAGATAGGGATTTTTTCTTGTTTTGCTCATGGTTGGTAGTTTTTGTTCTTTCTTTTTGTGGACTGTACTGTAGAAGCAATGGCCCTTATCAATGACAATTTGCATTTCTCTTGTTTTGTGATGATTCTGCTCTTAATAGTTATTTTTTGTCATAGTTGATTTTGATTTCTAAAGGCATCTTTCACTTGCAGCAGTTGCCCCAGTGGCCATGAGTAATGATTAATATTCTGGGATTCACATATTTATGCAACTTTTCGATGATGCCAAAAGGGGGAAGATATTGTGCTTTAAAAGAAATTGTATCTATTTTCTGAACGGTGATGTTTATGACCTAATTAAAGCTGGCCCTTAATGATAAGTAAAAATTTTCGAGTGATGATAATTTAGCTGAACAGGTTCTATAATCAGTAAAAGCACAGAGTTTGTCATCATCAAAAAGGGGGAATTTGTTGGCCTAAGATCAGTTGAAGTTTTGAAGAATGACAAACGAACTCAGTGAAGGACCAGGTTCATCTAAGGAGACACAGTTGTTATGGCCCATACACATGAGATGCACGTGAAGAAGATAAAGTCCTTGAGATCAAGCAACAATATCTTGATGAATATCTTCTGAACTGATCGAAAAGATTGCATAGAGGATAAGGAGTTGAAGTCTCCTTATGAAAAGAGAATTACATCCGGATCAAGAATATGGATTAGGAGTTAGAGTTGTTCTTGGACTCGAATTGTCAAAGGATCCACAATTCGAGTTCTTATCAAACTCTGATTACTAACTCTATAAATATAACGATTGTTCTCTTTTACAGGTGAATGCACATAAGCAGAAGTTAAGCATATTTGAGAGAAAAAAGATCAAGTCTGATTTGCAAGCAACATATGCGAGATACAAGTGTGCAGGTCTGAAGCTTCATGAACTAAGATAGAAGAACCAGTTTCATCATTGTGTTTATTCTAAGTCTAGTTCAATTGTAGTAGGTTTTCATATTGTACCTTTCAGCTTTCTTAGAAGCAATTGTATTAGGTACTCTGAGTATTCAAGTTAGAGTTAACTTGAAAGTGTCGCAACAGTTGAGGTTGTGTGCTACACTGGGATTAGAGTTAATCCTTAGGTTTACAAAGAGTTTTGTAAATGCAGTTTTTGGCTCAGTGATTTTAGTGGAGTTTGGGAAAATCCTACTGAGTAGTAGGTCGTGGTTTTTTTCACCTTCTGAGCCAGGTGTTTTCCACGTAAAAATCTCTGTGCACTTTACTTTCAGTATTTATTATTCCGCAAACTGCTGTAGTTAGAACACTTAGAAGAACCAGGTTCTTCTAACGCGAAAATTAGGTACCACACAAATCACCCCCCCTCTTGTGTGGTATTGACGTTTATAACATCAACTGTACTAGGCCAGATATTGCTTTTGCGGTTTGTAAATTGTCAAGATATACTCACAATCCAAGTGGTGATCACTGGAAAGGTATAGTGAGGGTACTTGGTTATCTGAAAAGGATAAAAAAAATTTCCTTGTATTATAACAGATTTCCTTCAGTGTTAGATGGTTATTGTGATGCTAGTTGGATAACTAGTGTTGGTGATAACAAGTCAACGCCTGGGTGGATATTCACTTTAGGTGGAGGAGCAATTTCATGGGCTTCTAAGAAACAGACGTGTATTACTCATTCCACAATGGAATCTGAGTTTATTGCTTTAGCAGCTGCAGGAAGAGAAGCAGAATGGCTGAGAAATCTATTGTTAGATATAAAGTTGTGGCCACAACTAATGCTAGCTGTTCTAATGCACTGTGATAGTGAAGCAACTATGTCTAAGGCATTTAGCAAAATATACAATGGAAAATCTAGACATATTGCTTTAAGACATGAGTACATAAGACAATTAATTTCGAATGAAATTATTACTGTTGTGTACATCAAGTCTAAAGACAACCTTACTGACCCATTCACTAAAGGACTCGCGAGGGATATGATAATAAGCACAACAAGTGCTATGGGTATAAGGTAATTTAAATTTGTCACTAGTAACGGGAACCTTACCTTTCTTATTGTTTAACAATATTAAAGGTTTAAAAGGTAATAACAAGTTATAGTTGTGACGGATTGCATGTACTGGAAATTAGTACCTAGAAAAGGAGGATGAGTATAAAATACTCTTAATGAAGAAACAAAGTTCGGTTTAGGAACTAAACAAGTCCTTGTTAAGGACTTGGTTAAATCTTCACCTATGTAAACACAAGAAGTGGTGCCGCTTCAATCAAAGTTTGGAACACAAAACTTGATAAGTATTTATGAATTCAGGAAGTAGCACAAGGCCATAATCGGGTGCTAAAACTCACGGTGAACAAGTTGTCGAGTTGGTACGATTTATGTGTATAAAGCTTTTCCGTCTTGTCATATAGGAATTGTGGTTTAATAGAACTTAATCTAACCATTAATTTCGACAAGGTCTTGAATAATTTATACAAGTAGTAGGTTTAAATCGAAAGATACCTACTATATGCATGAATCTCATAAATAACATCAATCACTAACTAAGTGGGGGATTGTTAGATTAGTTAGTGTTTGATGGGAGTATTTGAGAAGAGGTTGTTTTGTCCCTCATTGGAAAAAGAAAGAAAGGAAGAGGTGTTTAAAAGCACTTCTTTGTCTTATATAGTTTGAATATTTTGAGGGTGTTTTGGAGGAAAATTGGAATTTGACTATATTATTAATAGTCAAGATTGGGCACTTGGGGCAATTGGGCTTTGGGCACTTGGGGAAATTGGGCTTTGGGCCAATTAAGTAGCCCGAATTAATATTTTAGCCACCTATTTTTTGATTAATTAAAAACGTTTTAGCCTTTTAATTTCAGAAAAACATTTTAATATTTTTTTAAAAAAAAAATCAAAAGAAGGTGGCTATTGGTTTTAAAAGGTGCCTGTTATGAAGAGATGAGTCTGTTGATTCCAACAGACTCCTAGAGATGTTATAAATACCTATTTCATCTCCAAAACGAAATCATCTGAAATCTTTCATCTCTTTCTCTTCTACTTATTTTCTACAACTCACAACTATTTTGTTCTTGTGGGAAATTCGAGTTAATTGCTTAAACTCGGATTTCAGAGGCTTTGTAGAATCCTGGAGGAATTCTGCCATAATCCCTGCAGCAACGAAATTGGGAGGCTTAAATTCCTTAAGGACAGTGACTACATTATGAAGGCCTAATTATTTCGTCCCATATTCTATTATAAATTCTAACATGAAGTCCGGCTAATGAGTCAAGTCAAATTCAAAGAAAGGATTGAGGAATCTTTTAATTTCAATTCAATGCTTATTTTGGTGATCTCATGACGACCTCTTATATTTTATTGGTGATCACTTGTTTTTGTTTATATAATTCTGGAGCCGAGGGTTTTTTGGAAATAGCATCTATACTCCTTCGGGGTACGGGTAAGGTCTCCATACATCCTACTCTCTCCAAATCCTACTTATTGAATTTTACTATATTGTTGTTGTTGTTTCTCTCTAATTCACATTCATCCATGTATGAAGTCCCCCTAACGAGTCAAGTCTAATTCAAAGAAAAGATTGAGCAATCTTTTAATTTCAATTCAATGCTTATTTTGGTAATCTTACGACAAACTCTTATATTTTATTGGTGATCACTTGTTTTTGTTTGTATAAAAAATGTTTGTATAAAAAACTTTAGTCTATATGAAAATAATGAATTATCCCTCAAACGAAAAAGCAATGAGAATTCATATTTATCTACAATCTACAATATATTAAAAGCAGGAACTTATTAAGTTAAAAGTTAAATTACTTAATTGCCCTTTTAAAACTTAAAAATACCAAGCTTACAAAGAAAAACCCAATTTTAGCCAAAAGACGCCTTGCAAAACTAAAAGACACAACGCTTAGGCCTATTAAAAACTCCGGGTTACCCGATGCTTCAGACTTGAAAAAAAGACATGATTGTCATTGTTGTTGTTCCTGCGTGCCTTGTTCTTCTTCTCCACAAAACAGTGTTTTTGGGGGGTTTAAAGGCAAAACATCTAAACAAACTTTAGGTAAACGATTATATTTCTTTGTGCTCAATTTTTAAAGAAGGATTGTTCCTTCTTCATTCTTCTAATTCAGTTTGAGATTGTTGAGTTCTAACTTTTAGAAGTTCAGTATATGTATATGCGTATATATGTTACTGATTTTTTGTTCTTTGGATGGGGTATCCGGATAGAGATGAGAAGTTACTTTTCAGTTAGGTCTCTAATGGTTCAATCAGTGTATTATAAACAACTTTTTTTCCAAACTATTTTTTCACTGATGGTTTGGGTTATGAAATAACCGCATCTTATTCTGGTTGTTTGCTATTTTATAATTTTTTTAGCACAACATGGATTCGCAAAAGATTGATTAAAGTAGTTTTTCCTAATTATTAGTTCCACCATTCTTTTGTTATGCTTTATTTGATTCTTCTTTAGTTTCAAAAGAATGGTTGGAAATGTAGGAGATGAAATTAATGACTCACAACACTTTTAGTCACAGCTGTTAATAATTAAATAGGGGCAATGCAATTTACTTACATATATATATATTTTTAGATTTCAAAAGAAAGACTTTTTGATTATTTGAATCCAAGATGCTTGATTTCTTTTTAAAAAAAAAATTAATATTAAGATAAAAGTGATCAATATTTCTTTGTGTTTGTTCTTGAAGGACATATAGATACTGGTATTCTGAATGAAAAATAATTCAAAAAATATAATGTCAAACTTTTAGTAGAATGATAGAATCTGTCTAAACTACTTTTACGTTTTGGGTTAAGACCATCTATACGTCTCAATTACAATTACATCATTGTTCCAATTAGAGGTTCAATTGCCACCCATGGATAGCTGAAAAAACTATTACGACTTCATCAATGAGTGTTGTCTATAGTTCATTTTGGCTGAATGCTTGTTTAAAATAAAAGATGTTTGATAATCTTGAGATTGGAGGCATAACTACTGATCCATAACCTTTGTAATTGTTTTATACACCAGTTGTAGGCATGATTCTTAGTATTAGTGCTTCAATTCTGACATTATTTTTCAGCAACTTAAGTAAGAAGTGTTCAGTCCAATTTTATTTAAACGATGGACCATAAGTTTGTGCTTATATTATAAGCAATGATCAAAACTCAAAGTAATTTTTGATTATCTTTGCTAATAATAATTTGAACTCAAATTGAGAAAAAGTATGTTTTATTTGGTTTAAACAGACACATAAATAATGATGCAGGCTTTGTTTGGTATTTTCTTTTCCTTTAAATTGGATATTCTTTAATGTTATTTAGCCAAATTAAAAGATATCTCCCAACACGAGTTATTAGTTGGACATAGGATTTGTGACATGTAATCTAAATGCTAACTACAAAATATACAATTTTATGCAGTAAAGCATTTATTATTAGTGACTTGTATCTGCAGGTGTAGTCTTGTGTTTATCCGAATTTAGAACCTGGGCCAGAATTTGGTGTGCTACAAATAGTGGTTGGTTGAAAGAGGATTTCAGAGGGAAAAAATTCATTTTGATCGTTGGATTTGGTGTATAAATAGAACGGATTTTGAAAGGGACTGCTTGATTAGCTTATGTAGAAGACTACGTGAATATCCTAATATCTGAAATTTTGATGACCGTTTCTAAATATTTGAATTGACTGAATAATAGGCATTGCAAATTAGCAGGGTACTTTTGCTTTTACTTCTTGTATGACTCAGAATCCGACCCCACGATAATTAACGAGGCTAATTTCGTTTTAAGTTAATTCATGATTAATTAGTGGCACGACCACTCAGAATTAATTATATTCAACCCTCATCTGATTCGATCAACAAGGCCACGGCCCATCCGCCACCATGAAGGCGAAACCCCAACGTGATCACGGCCACTTATTGCCAGCTCACGAAGCTCACAGCTATAAATACCAAGAGAATAAACCCCAGACGAGGAGGGGGGGCTGCTTCTTCACCACTAGTGAGAGGAGAGAGAATCGAGAAAATATACCCCTCTTATGGGAAAAGAAAACATCATTGTAAGGTTCTGAACCTCTCCATGGAGAGGCAGACAAAACAAATATTATCAATAAAGGTTTCTAATGCTTCTACCCTTATTCCTGAGCACTTATTTTCGTTTCTTTCATTGGGTCCAACGGATTATTACGATTTGCTATGATTATCCCGTGATTTATTTATATTGTTTTATACTCGTAAGTTTTGTAATAACTTTTGAGCCAAACAATTTGGCGCCGTCTGTGGGGATTTCATAGCAAAATCGCGTAGTTCTTCCCTGGACCCAAAAGGAAAGAAGCGCCAAACTCAAAGGGGAGCTCGAAGATCTCAAATCAAGATCTAAGTCTTCTCCCTCTCTCCAATCTCAGATAGTGCAAACAAGAAGAAAGGGCCCCCCCTTTCCTAAGGGAAGGTCTCTACAAGGTATACGAGCTCCGGTCAGAAACCGGCACGGAGATATCCCGAGCCGAGAGTCGCCTCAAGACAGCCTATACACCCTGGTTGGGAAGACAATGGATAAGCCGCTCAAGGCCTCGAATCCAAAATGAGTTTCAGCACTCAATACCCACAATATGGGACTCAGGCCACGAGCCTTCGTCATCAAAATCGACCAAGTTCAACTACGGTTGAACCGGGACTCAGGCTACGCGCCTTCGCCAACAAGTTCAACTACGGTTGAACCAAGTCGGGCTATGCGCCTCCACAAAAAAGTTCAACTACCGTTGAACCGGGACTGAGGCTACACGCCTTCGCCAACAAGTTCAACTACGGTTGAACCAACTCAGGCTACGCGCCTTCGCCAACAAGTTCAACTACGGTTGAACCAACTCAGGCTACGCGCCTTCGCCAACAAGTTCAACTACGGTTGAACCAACTCAAGCTATGCGCCTCCACAAAAAAGTTCAACTACGGTTGAACCGGGACTCAGGCTACACGCCTTCGCCAACAAGTTCAACTACGGTTGAACCAACTCAGGCTACGCGCCTTCGCCAACAAGTTCAACTACGGTTGAACCAACTCAGGCTACGCGCCTTCGCCAACAAGTTCAACTACGGTTAAACTGGGACTCAGGCTACGCGCCTTCACCAACAAGTTCAACTATGGTTGAACCAAGTCAGGCTATGCGCCTTCAAAAACAAGTTCAACTATGGTCGAACCGGGACTCAGGCCACGCGCCTTCGCCAACAAGTTCAACTACGGTTGAACCGGGACTCAGGCTACGCGCCTTCGCCAACAAGTTCAACTACGGTTAAACCGGGACTCAGGCTACGTGCTTTCGCCAACAAGTTCAACTACGGTTGAACCAAGTCAGGCTATGCGCCTTCAAAAACAAGTTCAACTACGGTGGAACCGGGACTCAGGCTACGCGCCTTCGCCAACAAGTTCAACTACGGTTGAACCAAGTCGGGTTATGCGCCTCCACAAGAAAGTTCAACTACGGTTGAACCAACTCAGGCTATGCGCCTTCACCAAAAAGTTCAATTACGGTTGAACCAAGACAGGCTACGTGCCTTCGCCATCAAATATAACAAAGTCCAACAACAGTCAAATTGGGACTCAGGCTATGTGCCTTCATCATTAAATCCAACGAGCCCGACCTCGCTCGAACTCAAGGATGGACG